>NC_081350.1:36819884-36980689 GCF_029784015.1 Lycium ferocissimum | reverse complement strand
TCCCACCAACTTTGCAAAAACATATTTTATTCTTATTTATATTCTATTACTTATGTGCGATGGTCGCAAAAAACACGTGCAACGCATGTACACTAATGACCTTAGAAATATTGATTGAGTCTTTTGCCCTTCATTAAAAGACTCAACAATAGAAAAAATAGTCATTAATAATTTTTCTAATATTTAAAACTTAAAAAATCATTAAAATTTAATTATTAAACTTTTCATATTTGAATTATGTACCTAAAATTTAGGATTACTTTAAATTATTATAGTATCGGGTCAACAAGAAAACTTTCGACACAATTGTGAAATGTGAATCGAAAAAACAAAATATAAGCCTTCTAGGATTCTGCAACTTTGATTTTCTTTTAATTTATGACCTTTGGTTAATTTTTTTTTTTTTAAAAAAACATAATTGCACCATACAACAAATATTACAAAAGTAATTCCGTTCACTATATAAGGAACGAAACGACCTTTTTGTTTCAAGAATTTTGAAAAGTTGTTTGGACACCAACGCGAATTATGAGTCATAGTTTTAATTTGGGGCCAAGCAAACTTTTGTTTAATCTGAAATATGATTTTCTATCATCTTTCATGGAAAATTTGGAGATTAATGTATTGAATATATCTTATACGTGGTTGGATAGAGGATTGCTTTCAGAGACATTTTTTAGTTCTTATTTTACGGCTTTCTTTTATCCCCGGTTATTAAAACTTTTAAGATTATATATGAATTATATATAATTAGAATATTTTCTATCGTTTGTTATCGGTGGTCGGAGCGACAAACAGATCACCTTAGGTTTGTGTAGGTTGTAATTCACATCAATACTTTGAGAACTTGTGTTGACTGTTGACAAGTTACAGTTCATTGTAGAAGTCACAGTTTGTGACTGGAACTCTATGACGTAGTAAGATAATTTGTCTATATTGATTCTTCTAATCATGTAAATGCATAGCTAAAAATCAACAATTGGCAATAAGTTCTCCTTTTCTGATAATTTCTCGTGTTCTATCATTTAGCTGAAATTTTATTATCGGAAAAATGGGACGAAATAGGCTTGAAACAATCCTATTTAGCGATGGATTAGCAATGAATTATAAAAAATATTCTTCGCTATGAGCAATTTAACGACGAAGTTAGCAGCCAAGTGTAATTTTTCTCAATAATATGTGTTGTCAAATGAGGTACGCGCTTTGGTTAGGCGCAAAGCACGTACACTAATCTAGTTCTAGGATAGTTACCATTCAGCTTCTTCTTCTTTTTAAAAATATTTTTCTCTCTCTCTCCCTCTCGACACCATTTTCATACCCAAAATCCAGCTTCTCTCCTAATATAAATTTTCAAACCAATATTACAAAGTATTTTTGATTACTAACTTGTGTATTAGTTGTATATAAATTTGATTTGTATCGTTTGAGATATATATGATCATTGTGTGATTTGAAAATCAGATAAATTATAAAGCCTAGCTTTTAAAAAATGTTGAAAAACTAATAAATGTATGAGATGTGCATAAGTGTGCTATATGTCATTTTTTAGATATATGCGGCCTAAGACAATGTGTGTTTAAATGCAAACAAATTCGATATCAATTAGTCTTAAAAAAGTTGAAAACTGATATGTGTCTGAAAAGTGAATGGAATTTGGTTTGTATCAATCAAAAAACTTATTATACATATATACTTTCTCATAATCTATACATATTTTGATCAGATTTTATACAATTTATATGTACTTTATCATAATCACACTATACATACAACTTTTATACATATTTCATATATAGAAATTAAAACGAATTTATACATTTATACATATTGCATAAAAAAATTAATATATATTTATTTTCTGGTGTATGAACTTTGTATGGAATCTGATTTGTATCAATTACAAGTTTATTGTACATGTTTTTCTTAAAATTTATACATACTTTAATTAGATTTTATACAATTTATATGTACGTTATAATAATCAAAATACACATACAATTTTTATGCATATTTCATATATAAAATTATAAGAATCTATACAGTTATACATATTGCATACGAAAATTATACATATATGTTTTTTGGTGTATGAACATCGTGTACATAAAAATTACCGATTATAATGGACTTTTTGAGTAAAAGTTAGAGAAAATTAGGTAACAATATCTCTTAATTTTGAATGGGGGGAGAGAAAAGTGGATGAAATAAGGAAGCAAAAGTTGAAGAAAATCAGGGAACTATATCTCTAAAATTTGAATGGAGAGAGAAAAGTTGATAAAATAAGTAAAAACGATTTCCTTACCTTATTTAATGTGTTTTATTTGCTTCTTTTTAATTTACCTAATTCGCATAGATTTTGTAACAAGTTTATTGATATATTTTTATGCTTTTTAAAAAATACGTAAGTATCGTAAATATCCCTCTTCTATACTACGTATATATATTTGCCTAAAAAATTCTTGTTGGATCATTTTATGTGCAAGAAAATGGACCTGAAGCCCAATGGTCCACAATCTGTAGTCATGCTAGCCCACTTTGTAGAGATTGGGCCGGGTGGATTTTCCAGTGGCTCATTCGCAGAAATGCCATATAGCGGGGGTGGTCCTTGATTTTTGCACCTCAAATTGGTGTTTTTTTTTTTTTTTTTTCCTTTCAGCACTTTAAGTAATAAAAAAGTGATCGAAAATATCCCTGACATTCTGGATTCGAATCCCACCAGAGTTAAAAAAAAAAAAAAAAAACAAACAAACAATTTCGCAAGGCAAGATTTTCATAGATACTATGATTATTAAAAGATTATGCGCTTAAGGCATAGTTTTGTAGCATGTGCCTTTTCAGGCATAGTTTGTAGTATAACCTTGCTACAAAACTATATCCGAGACACGCGTATGTTTACTATATATAATTAATGTCTTTGCCCTGAATTGGCATAGTATCTATCAAAACCTTGACTTGCATTTTTTTTTCCTCTCACAAGTTCAACTCGCTATCTCGTATTTGTATAAAGCTAAAATAAGGATACTTTCGCCCATAAATCTTCATTAAATGTGAAGTAGGTGACAAAAATTAAAAGCATCAACAATTTGAGGGACAAATATTAAAGACCAGTCCATATGAAGGACAATTCGCGCAATTTTTTGTTGTCCAGTTATCATATTCATTTTGTCAAAACACAACTTTTGAAGTAATTGCACGGGTGCCCTTCAAACGGACTGGTTTTTAATTGGACTTGTCTTTAATTTTTGCCTTTCAAATGGGCTGGTCTGTAATTATTGTCCTTCAAATCAATTTATATCTAGCGAGACATAAGTTTTCTAAAGGCGATGGCATAAGTTACGGATATCATTGATGCGTAGCGTCTAGGCATAAGTTTGATTTGAAGAGCAAATAGTTACAGTCCCGCCCATTTGAAGGGAAAAAATTAAAGACGAGCACAAAATAAGGAACAAAACTGCAAATGACCCACAACTTTTTGTTTCTTTATAATATAAAGTTTAAATGTGACAATTTTCTGAGTACAGAGGGGTTTATAATCTTGGATTTATTTCTAATACACCGTCGATTTACCGTACATATCACATAAAAATTGATCTCTTTCAAAGTATTTTTAATTTCTAGAATATGATTATATTTGGTGAAATTGTAATATCTTAAATTACAAGGGAACGTTACAATTCAGTTTAATAATTGCAACTTTAATTCGAACCAATACAGAGATCTGAAAAGCTTGGTAAAGACTTCAACTACAATATTCTTTTGGTATCATGTTGACATATTTTGTAACCGTTGCTCTCTTTAATATAAACTTACATTAAATTCTTTATTTTGATTCCTTTTTAGCACACAGAGGTCTTGAAATTAATTTCATCTCATGAAATTGACGGTCTAATTTAGTGTGCGAAGGGGATTTTCAATTGGTGAAAAGTACTTACACAAAAGTTGTGTTTATATTCTTTTTGTGACATCTGAGTATCTAAAGGCGTCGTATGATAGATGCTCGATAATATAAATGAATTCAAATATGTTACTTTTTTTTTTTTTTTTTTGTTTGGTTAAGGTTCCAACTTCCAATAATAATATACTCAAGGTCCATTACCTATAATGAGTTGTCAATCTTGCATTGAACAAAGCAGTATTTTAGCCCAATATTTACTTCTTTCCTTTAAAACATTTTTTTTGCGCGGATTCCTTTCATACAGTTTGGTTTTTAATTTTTGTCCCTCAAATTGCTGCTTTTTAATTTTTGTCTCTGCTTCTCATTTAATGAAATTTGTGGGTTAAAATACCCCTATTCGCTGGTCTACGAAATTAGAGATTCTGGGTTCGATCTAGCAGAGTAGACCAAAAAAAATTTCAAGCAAAGCCGGCATAAGTTCGGTAGAAACAAAGTTATCAGACACAAGTTATGTAGTAACTAATTCGCTCTGCATAAGTTTATAAAAACTTTGCCCGAAAAGGGTGAAATTGAGCCATCGATTAGGATAGGCCAAATTTCTTTTTTTATTTTTTTGATGCCAAGATTCGATCATTTTTTTATTACTTAAAATGCTAAAGAATAAAAATTAAAGACCAGCGATTTGAGGGACAGGAATTAAAGACCACCCAAGATAGGTATTTGTGCGAAATGTCCCCTTTAAGAACCTAGTTTTCAGCCCCACCAAAAAAAAAAAAAAAAAAAGATTTTTATATTAAACAAAAAACAACCGCAAAAAGATCCAATCCTATTATAATTATCTCACCAATGGGACCATTTTTCTTGAAAAACAAAAAAACCTGAATTTTACTGAAAAATACCTAGTACGCCACTATATATGTCACTTCATAGATCACAAATATCTTCATCTTTACAAAGATATCTTTAAACTGGGGTTGCGTTTTGTTGATTATACACAGGACTACTTTCTTGTTCTTGTTGATCAACCCTTTTGCAATCAGAGGTAAACCATTAATACTCAATTTTGAATAATATTTTTTTTTTGATTACTTTCTGACAATATTTCAAATTTTTAGATGTCCTTTTAATTGATTTTTTCTTGTCCATATTCTTTGGATTATCCATATATCTGTCAAACCCTTTTAAGAGCCATTGCTTGCTTCTCTTATTTCACTTGTGCTATTAGTAGTCTTTTCTTGATCTGAGTGGCTTTTTTTGGTTTGCTTTCAAAATTAATCACTTGGGTTTGCCTTGTAATTTGTAAAGATTGAATCTTTATTGGAATTTTTGTCCTGGGGTTGCCTTATATTTGGTAAAGATTGAATCTTTATAGGATTGTTAACTTGGGGTTGCCATATATTTTGTAAAGATTGAATTTTTATAGGATTTTTCTACATGGGGTTGTCTTATATTTTGTAAAGATTGATTCTTTTTTGGATTTTTTAACCTGGGGTTGGCTTGTATTTTGTGAAGAGTTATTTTAGAATCTTAGATTAGTGAACTATTTGGGTTTGGCTGTGAAGATTGAACCTAACTATTATTATCAACAGTAGATTACTTAGGCGTTGTGTGGTTTGCCGATGGCTCGGTTGATTCTGCCTTGCAAGGGTTCAAGTTTTTCGAAGACGTGTCTCTTGGGTTTGATCTCCAATGCTCCTGTGATTATCCAACTCCTTTTTTTCATTCTATAAGCAAACAATGCTAAGCAATAATGCAAAACTTGAAAGTGG
This sequence comes from Lycium ferocissimum, assembly GCF_029784015.1. Classification (NCBI taxonomy): domain Eukaryota; kingdom Viridiplantae; phylum Streptophyta; class Magnoliopsida; order Solanales; family Solanaceae; genus Lycium; species Lycium ferocissimum. The sequence continues at coordinate 36,975,025 of NC_081350.1, read as the reverse complement.
TGTTAGTTATTTGAGAGTCAAGTAGTGGTATAGGTGTTTTGCACCAACTAGACAAGTGATGTTTTCCAGCTTTATCGATGTTGCTGTTACGGAATTGTACTTAGAGAGGCACAATTAATTCATCCCTATGTTTGGTACTGGGAAAGGCTTATCCTTTTAGGTTCTGGCATTTATTAGTAGTACTTTTAATTGGTTCTAGTCTTTCTCACACACTGTTATTTTATTTCTTTTAGATTTTGGACTTTCTTGGGTGTGTTAATGGTGCTTTTGAAGTATATATACTTAATGTAAGCTAGCTTTTAATAACTTGATTTCGACTAAGAATTGCTTTCCGTTCTTTCTCTGTAGTTTCAGGCAAGTTGCCGTGTTACTTCAGTTGGGCGTTCGAGGGACATCTGCAGATATAAACAATACCTCACTTCGGAGGTTTGTGAATATTTCTTGACTCGTTTTTGCTAGACACATTACTTATCTGCTTTTGGTTTTTAATGCATTGTCTTACTTTGTCTAGTCCTTCTTTTACTCTTTTCTTATATTCAGCCGTTTTGCTCTTTGTACTAGGTTACACATTGGAGGGGGTGTCAAATCGCACGCTTTTCATTAGTTGTAAGCAATTACGTCCAGATAATAACATACTTGCATATTTTACCAATAATGCTTTTCTATGCTAACGTTTATTTTGTATGTTTGGATGTTTCCCAGCAACCTAGAAGAATAGATCGGAGATTAATCTGTTCAGTTGCAACTGAACCTCTGCCGAAAGAAGTAGAAGAATCGAAGATGGAAGCACCAAAGGAAATCTTTTTGAAGGATTACAAACAACCTGATTACTATTTTGACACGGTATGTCCCTTGATTCTTGACCTTCATTTTAGGTGAAAGTTTGGATTTTCTCCAAGTTAAATGAGTCTAAATCAAATTTCACTATTTAGCTGGATCTGAAATTCACACTGGGTGAGGAAAGCACTATTGTTGCTTCCAAAATTGCTGTCAACCCCAGAGTTGAAGGTAAATCTTGTTCCCCCTTCTGATTTGCTTATTTTTCATCCATAATATGTTTCTTAAAGAAAATTTTCTGAAAATTTCATACTTCCTTTAACGTTTCGTTGGGTTGACATACTTGAATTAAACGATACATAGTTTTTTGCTATTGAAGCTCTTTTTTTTTTTTTCCAGAACTCACAGTGGTTGCTAATTTATCTTGAACAGGTCAGTCTTTCCCACTTGTCCTAGATGGGCGAGATCTGAAGTTGCAATCAGTAAAGATCAATGGCAATCCACTGAAGGTACTTATCTCAAAGTCGTGCTCCTAGAATTATCAAAGATATCCATTACATTTTACATAAGACACATGTCACATGATGTTACTTTTACTCATATACGATACGATTAATGTGTTTTAGGAGGAAGATTTCCACGTGGACTCGCGCTACCTGACTCTGAAATCCCCTCCAAGTAGCAAATTCACCTTGGAGATTGTGACAGAAATATATCCTCAGAAGAACACATCCTTAGAGGTAAAATAGTAGGGCAAGATTTTGTTTTATTTGCAATTTTTCCTTGCATTTCAAATTTTAGTGAGACTGAAAAGGTTTTTTTGGTTTCTATGCTTAAATTATTTACGTTATCTGTATTTACTTCAGGGGCTTTACAAGTCATCAGGGAATTTCTGTACCCAATGTGAGGCTGAGGGTTTCCGTAAAATTACATTCTATCAGGTCTGCATTTATTTTTTGGCCTTTATGATGTTATTGTCTTTCCTTGAAAGGCTATTATTTTTCCACTAGGATCGTCCTGACATTATGGCGAGATACACTTGTCGCATAGAGGCAGACAAATCTTTGTACCCTGTATTGTTGTCAAATGGAAACCTTATAGAGCAAGGAGATCTTGAGGTACATTTGGTTCTTCCTTTACAAATAGTTGTTTTATACTAACCCTTATGCAACTCATCAAATTATTGTTCTCATTTTTTGGGCTTTCTAACTTTTGGCCTGCCGGCCGAAATTAATTATGGGCGGTAGCCAAAATATACAAAAACTAGACACTGATACTGTATATTATATGTATACAATATGTATATTTTTACTTAATATACAAGACCTATACATTTTCTGGCATTTGTTTTCTTGAGCGGTCCAAAAATGTAATTATCCCTTTTTGTTTTTTGCAGGGCGGAAAACATTTTACTGTTTGGGAGGATCCTTTCAAGAAGCCCAGTTATCTTTTTGCGTTGGTTGCCGGTCAGTTGGAGAGCAGAGATGACACATTTACAACTTGTTCCGGCCGTAAGGTCTCCCTTAGAATCTGGACCCCACCACAAGATTTGCCCAAGACAGAACATGCCATGTATTCTCTCAAGGCAGCTATGAAGTGGGACGAAGAGGTGAAATTTTGATTTCTTTGATTAACATCAAGTTAAATATCTTCGTTGTCTTATTTATGATCTCATCAACTTTCTTTTAAAATTTTCAAACAGGTTTTCGGGCGGGAGTATGACCTGGATCTTTTTAATATTGTTGCTGTTCCTGATTTTAACATGTTAGTTCTCTTTTTTCTTCACTTTGTCAATTTTTATTCTCTGATATTAATCTTTTCTTCTAATTTTTCTATGGATCATAACCTGTTTTTCCATTTGATTGCCAGGGGAGCGATGGAAAACAAGAGTTTGAATGTATGATATTCCAAATGTTATTGCATTTTGTTGTCCTATTTATGACTTTTTTTTTTAACTATCACCTAATTATTTGACTTTTGCTTTCAACAGATATTCAATTCCAAGCTTGTCCTGGCGTCCCCAGAAACTGCAACAGATGCTGATTATGCGGCAATATTGGGTGTGATTGGACATGAGGTTTGTGATATTTTCTCATTAAGCTATTGAAATTCATGAACTTTGTCTTGTATACTGACTCTTGAGTGAATCACCATTTCTTGTCATGTTGCAGTACTTCCACAATTGGACAGGCAACAGGTTTGTCCATTACCCAATCTCCCCTTTTCACAGAAAATAAAAAGCTGGTTAATATTCTCGTGTCTATGTTAAAGACTTATATTAACTATTGAGCTCAATGCAGAGTTACATGTCGTGACTGGTTCCAGCTCAGTTTAAAGGAAGGACTTACTGTTTTCCGTGATCAGGTTGGTGGATGTATTCCTGTATATGATGGATATATACAGAGACATTTTTTTGGTAGCGTTAGCTTATAAGGTTCTTGAATGATTCATTCAGGAGTTTTCGTCTGATTTGGGGAGCCGTCCTGTGAAAAGGATTGCTGATGTTTCAAAGCTTCGAATGTATCAGTTCCCGCAGGTTCAAAGAGTCCTTTCAAGTTCTTGTCATTATAATATTCCTGCTTCTTAGAGCAGCTGAATTGTGGATGACTAGTTAAATGTGCTAACTATTATCGTGATTTTTAGGATGCTGGTCCAATGGCTCATCCTGTCCGGCCTCATTCTTATATAAAGGTACTGATAATCTCTTTGAATACGGATGATCCTTGTTTAGCAAGTGCTGGATCCCACCTTCTTTATGCCACCTGCTTGGAAAGTTTTCTCATTCTTCTTTTTCCATCTTTTTATGTTGACAGATGGATAACTTCTACACAGGCAAGTTTTAGTTAACTGGCTTACATTGAAGAGGAGGTTTAATTTCTTTTGAGCCAATTTTGATGATAATTGTTGTTACTGATTTTTGGTTTTGTGACGGCTGGTCTGGCTTTGAATATTCATGAACTTGCAGTTACGGTATATGAGAAGGTAATTTTCTTCCTCTGTTGCCCTCCTCATGTGTCATTTCGTCCCCCCACCTTATCTGTGCTTATGCATGTGTAAGGGAATGTTTTGATTCACGTTCACCATTGGCTTAATTCACTATTTTCATTATCAGGGAGCTGAAGTGGTCAGGATGTACAAAACCCTGTTGGGGAGCCAAGGATTCAGAAAAGTAAGAAAAAGATAATATCTTGCCTGTTATTGTATACCGACAATTGATTTCTGCAATTGAGAGTCTCGAGAATCTGATATATACCTCCTTTCTCCTTCAGGGCACAGATTTATATTTCCAGAGGCATGATGGTCAAGCAGTAACTTGTGAAGACTTTTTTGCTGCCATGAGAGATGCCAACAATGCAGATTTTGCTAATTTCTTGTTATGGTAACCGACTCTTCCTTCCTGCGATTCGAACTAGAATTCGTGATTCGTCTCAAAGTTAAGCTTTTAAATGGAAACATAAATGCAGGTACTCGCAAGCTGGAACACCTGTAGTGAAGGTTACAACTAATTATAATGCTGAAGGCCGCACTTTCTCCCTCAAGTTTAGGTAAAAACATAAAATGGATTTTCGTTTGGGATAATTACACTTTTGGACCGCTCAAAAGAATAATTGCCAACAAATGTTTAGTATTTGTACATCAAGTATAAAAATACGTATAATATTCATATTGTATACACAAAATATACATAATCAGTTTATTAGTTCTGTATTTGGCTAGCGCCTATAATTAATTGCGGGCCGACGGGCCACAAATGAAAAAAACTCTTTATCGTTTAGATCTGCAAACCTTTAGGGTTTAGGCTGACATATTTCATCTGATGTTTTTTCAGTCAAGAGGTGCCTCCAACTCCCGGCCAGCCTACAAAAGAACCTATGTTTATTCCTGTTGCAGTGGGTCTGCTAGATTCAAGTGGAAAGGACATGCCTCTATCTTCCGTTTATCATGACGGGAAATTGGAGAGTTTTCCGAGCAGTGGTCAAAATGTATACACTACAGTTCTTCGTGTAATGAAGGTTAGCCTAGAACTTTGATGGACTTGTTCTGTCCATTCCACTTAATTAAACTCTATATATGGCATGTGGTTTTCTATATTCTTTTCCTGGGAAAGTAAGAAATAAAGGAAAGGTTACTTCATGTCACTCATTAACGTAATTGCTGATGTTACCAATAAAACAACTAGCTTATGGATAAAGATGCCAATTGCCTTGACCAGCTTCTTACAGATTACAATATTCTAATTTTGGATATATTTAATTTTTGGGGTAATAGTACTTTTGGTCCCCAAGTTATTGATAATTTTATTTTTGGTTCTTGTGATATGTTACAAAATTTATTACCTTCAATTAACTTAAATCTGTGTTTTTGGTCCCTTCAGGTAGAAAATATGTTATATTTGACTATTTATGGAAATATATTACTATCAGATATAGAGTACCACTACAAACTTAACATAGCACATGAATAATCAAGTGGTAGAACAATTAATAATTATGATAAATTTGTGAATATACACAAGCAAAAGGATCAAAAGTGCACAATTTTACTAATTGAAGGTTCAACGTGCTTAGTCAGATATCGTAGGGACTAAAATCAGAATTTACCAATAAAGGGACCAAAAGTGCTATTAACAATTTTTTTACCAAGTAGAAAGCAGAATCTAACTTTTTCTGTTGTTTCCATTGTTCTTTGAAGAACTGCAGACAGCAGTCTTGGCTTATATCCTGCTAATTGTAGATTAGTCTCATTGCATAGCAAAATGAGTTTGATCAAAAGTAGATAATGCTTATGTAACATTTTGATCCTCCTATAACCTAATAAGGATGTAATAAAAGATTTTTTCTTGTAATATGCAGGAGGAGGAGGAATTTGTGTTCAATGACATATCTGAGAGGCCAACACCATCTATATTACGAGGCTTCAGTGCTCCCATCCGTCTTGAGTCTGATCTCACTGATAATGATCTACTTTTCCTTCTTGCTCATGATTCTGATGAGTTTAACCGGTTCGTATTTTCTAGATCTCTCGTTCAATTTCTTTTCAGATCATCTCAAATTTGAAATTAATCAAACACTAATATTATCTGTCCTTTAGTTGGGAGGCGGGACAAGTGTTGGCAAGGAAGCTGATGCTCAGCCTGGTAGCTGATTTCCAACAGAATAAGGCTTTGGTTCTTAACCCTCAGTTTTTGCAAGGGATTAAAAGCATACTCACCGACTCAAGCTTGGATAAGGTGCTTACCTTCCCCTTTTCTTGTGGATATTTGTGTTGCATGTCTAAGAAAAAGGTTTCGCTAATTGGTGTTGTTTTCTTTCAGGAATTCATTGCAAAGGCAATAACTTTGCCAGGTGTAGGAGAAATCATGGACATGATGACAGTCGCCGACCCCGATGCCGTTCATGCAGTCCGGACTTTTATCAGGAAGCAACTGGCTTCTGAATTGAAAGAAGAGCTCCTTATCACTGTAATTACCTCTCAAACTCTAAAACTGTTATTGTTACTTAAATACTGAATTCTCAATTTACTTTAAACCGTTCTTAATGAAAAATATAAAGACATAACTTGAGACATACTTTGCAGGCTAAAAACAACAGGAGCTCTGGTGCATATGAGTTTGATCACAACAATATGGCACGGCGTGCTCTTAAAAATATTGCTCTTGGTCCGTTTTTCTTCTTATCTCTCTGGATAGAGTGTATTTCAGAATTTGACAACTTACAATTCCACTGACCTTTTTGTGTCTGCAGGTTATCTTGGATCACTTGAAGACCCAGAAATCCCAGAACTTCTATTGAATGAATACAAAAATGCCACGAACATGACAGATCAGTTTGCAGCTTTAGTGGCTATTGATCAGCAACGTGCAATTCGTGAAGAAATTTTGGCTGATTTCTATAACAAGTGGCAGCATGATTACTTGGTACATCTCTATGCCTTACTAGTACCTTGCACCATTGCTTGATGTCATCTTTCAATCCCATCGACGGAGACTTAGGGCCCGTTTGGACATTAAGAGCCTGTTTGGATAGGCTTAAAAAAAGCAGCTTATAAGCTAGAAACAGCTTATAAGCCAAAAAAAAAATAAGTTGGGGTAGGCCAACTTATTTTTTTTTGGCTTATAAGCTGTTTTCAGCTTATAAACTGCTTTAGATAAGCTAAGCCAAACTGGCCCAATTAATTTTTTGGGCTTATTTTAAGCACAAAATGGCTTTAAGCTGGCCAGCCAAACACTCAAAAAAGCTGAAAACAACTTATAAGCCAATCCAAACGGGCTCTAAAAAAAATTCCCCTTTTTTCAAGGTTTTCTTTCAAAACCTGTTTGGTTAGACATTTTTCACTCCAAACTTAAAGAAAAGTAACTTCAACATTTTTTCAAGTGAAATACATGTCTAACACGACTTCAACATCCAAATACCCTTATCACTCAATTTATGTCCAAATGCCTACTTAGCATCAGGGGGAACATTAACCGTAATTCTTGTCCATCGACCCGTTCTTGCTTTCTAATTGTTGATTGACCTGCGTGACTTCAAATTATTCATAACTAAGACAAGCATAAAAATTATCTTTATCTCACTCTATTTTTCCTTAGGTTGTGAACAAGTGGCTTGCGCTTCAAGCTATGTCAGACATGCCTGGTAATGTTGAGAATGTCAAGAAGCTTCTAAGTCATACATCCTTTGACCTGCGTAATCCGAATAAGGTATGTGCTTTCTAGTTTGATGCCTTTCAAGTTTACGTCAATTATAAGACGTGATATTTTATTTTGGACAAATGCAGGTTTATTCGTTGATTGGAGGATTTTGTGGGTCGCCTGTCAACTTCCACTGCAAGGATGGCTCCGGCTACAAGTTCTTAGGGGAACTGGTGGTGCAACTTGACAAGATAAATCCACAGGTCTCTTGAAAATACTTATTCAATTGTTTTTAGTCTTCAATGGAACAACAGTAAACACATGAACATTCGCCAATGAATTGCGAGCAGTGTTGGAGGCAGGATTTTCTCCAAAGGGGTTCATTATCTACTATATATACATAAAAAGGTGACCTTGCATATATGGTGTGCTTTTCTGGCGGGTGTGGATGAACCCCCTTTGGCCCCTTTAGCTCCACCACTTATCGGGAAATGTTATGGTTCTTACGTATAATTTCTAGTTTATTCAGAAGTATAATTCACGAGACATGCACCTCTCTTTCTTAACTATCATGGAAAATGATACAGCTTGTTGGTCCAGTATATTCTTGCAATAAACAACTCAAAAATTGCTTGAACAACTATTGACATTTTCGATTTTCTATTTGCTCATGGCAGGTGGCTTCACGAATGGTGTCAGCGTTCTCTAGGTGGAAGCGTTATGATGAAACACGACAAAGTCTCGCTAAGGTTAGTAGCTGCTTGCTCAAACATTATGCATCCATGTCTTTAAGTATCTGTGAACTTCCATTTGAGTAACAAATATGCTATGTTTTACAGGAACAACTGGAGATGATCTTGTCTACTGAGGGACTCTCGGAGAACGTGTTCGAAATTGCATCCAAGAGCTTGGCAGCTTGATTTTCCTTTTATTCTTTTTTTTTTCTTTTTTCTTTTTCGGGTTAACTGTACTGTTACTAGTATTTATTTTGAACATGCTATAATGATTTAATAGTTTCAGTAAAATTTATAAACAGATAATAGTAGAATTTATAATTCAGTGCTTATTGAATAACAAGCGGTTTATACCTGCACTTTTAATGTCTCTTCTTATTCACTGCTCCCAAGTCCATGTCACATTGCCATTTTTGGTCCTAAATGCGTTCGAAGGGAAATCGAACAACCGAACCAAACTGAAAATTGAATCAAACTGAGAAAAGACTTGACATTTTTTTGTTTTGTTTTGGTTTTGCCAACAAAATTTGGCTTATAGTTGTTCGAGTATGTGCATTTGGTAGTGTATTGTCACATTTTATTTTTATTTTTTCAAAGAAACGGCAAAACCAAAAAAAAAAAGAAAATGGACCAAAGTTTCACACAAGTTTATGCTGATATTGTTCTAGGATGGATGACTGTGATGGCACTTATTTGAAAAAGCAAGTCGATATACGAGCTAGCTATTCTAAGATAGTTTCGATGATTATTCAACTTTTACTTTGTCGTGTTAAAATTATTAAATTATTTTATAATGAAAATATCACTCAATTACCTAAATATCATGACAGTCAATATATTATTTTTTATAGCGAAAAGTTACTTAACTTTGCCCAAATATCACATGTTGGAAGGACACATATGCATAAGATAAACTAGCACAAAGAACTTGAACATCAACAATATTTTGATGTGAAAAGTTGAGTGGTTTTTATTATAAAAATGTTTTAGTGACTTTCTATAGTAATTAGGCAAGTTTACAAAAGATAATTTAGTGATTTTGGTGCAATAAAAATTGAGTGATTATCCGTGAAATTACGCTCACGATAAGCTCTAAAATTTCGACTGTAAAGATGGATATTTTGGGATGGAGAAGAAAGAGATTTAGATCTAGGACTTTATTTACACGAAGATGAATGGGGAGAAGTACAATTTTTTTACCGTTGTAAAAGCCGATTTTTTACAAAAGGACTTATGCGCTTATATTGGATAAAACAACACGTAATAAGCTGTTGTAAATTGTTGTAAAAACACGGAAATAGTGTCTTGAAAGCGTGGCGTGTCGAAGGCACTTCGTAAGGATAATTCACCCGATAGGTGTATCCCCCAGGATTAACAAGGTAGACAAAACTGTTAGTCTAATCTAACAAAGATTTCGCATAATAACAAATAATAATAAGAAGAACTATTTGCTCTTTGTCTTTTTTTCTCTTCCATCTGTGATGACACAAAATCATACATATATATATACTCCAAGAAAGAGATGATTTCTCATTGTCTCTGTCATCTGCCAACGTTCCAAATATTTAATATGAAGTAAAAGTCATAAAGCACCAAATTGAATTGCAAGATACGTTTGCAGTAAATATTTTTGATCAAAAAAGATGTGACATTAAATGATGTGACCGTTTGGTCAACAATCATATTTTATCAATGAATGATGCCATTTAAGGCTAATAAAATACTAATAAAACTTTGTCAATTACCGTTGGTATTATTTTGAGATACTAAAGAAAAATAATATATTATTTTTTTCTAACAATCCCCCATATATATCAAAATAATAATAAGAAATAAAATGAAAAGTTTTGCTGGGTTTTCACATATAAATATAATGCGTCGAATCTGGTGTCGCGTAGACTATGAACTTCCTCTAGACAAAATAAGATTATATTTACTGGAACAATTGGTGAAGTTTACAACTTCTATGAACCAATTCTTTTGTAAGCTCATTCTTATTATGTCACATTATATTTAACATCTTTGTCGTTATCGCGGTTTTGCGCTAAGAGGGCAGCGTGTCCTGGTATTCATGAGTGCTCTAGAAATCCGTCACAATTTCATAGAAGTGGCACCACTTCACACTCATATAACCACCCATCTAGTGTATTCTGAGAAGAATACACCACCTATAAAGATATGGTAATGGATTAAGAGTTTATAGCTCAACCTCACTTTGCCTTCTAAAGATATTGCACTATAGTCGCACACCATAGGAAGGGACATGATTTAATAGTGCACCTTCGATCAACTCATGACTTATTATTACCCATATGAACCTAATTCATGGGATCTCCAATCACATAGGTTGGGTTACAAATTGTTGATCTTCTCAAGTTGACATAGTAAGTCCCATTCCACTCGATGTTTTGAATTTATCAATTTCCTTTGCAAAGGTTTAGTCGGAGGATCCTTGCTAAATTCATTTACGACTTTACATAATCTATGGAAATAATTCCATCTCTTAGCATATGCTTTATCACATTATGTCTCAAACGTATGTGTCTATTTTTCCCATTGAAAGATTTATTTTTCGCTATAGCTATCGCTGCTTGACAATCACAATGCATAGACACAGAAGGTGTTGGTTTTATTCCTATTGGAATACTTGCTAAGTTTCTCAACCACTACACCTTCATTAATGACCAACTCCAAAGCAACAAATTCGGATTCCATAGTGGATCTAGCAATTATCTTCGTTTGGGCCGATTTCCATGTTATGGCACCCCGGGTAAATACATAGCCACTTTAGTAGATTTTGTCTCATCTTATGAGATCCAGTTAGCATCACTGTATCCTTCTAGTACATCGGGAAATCCACTATATTTAATACCGTAGTTCATAGTACCTCTCAAATATTTCAAAAGCCTTCTTAATGCATTCCAATGATCATTGTTAGGATTATGAGTATATCTATTCAATCTACCCAGATATCGGGTCTAGTAAAATTCATCAAATGCATTAAACTACCAATAATTTGAGCATAATAATTTTGAGAAACTGCTTCTCCATGATTCTTTTTCAATTGACTATTAGAATCAAAAGGAGTGCTCGCAGTACACTAAATTTTCAAACTTTTTAAGAATTTTTCTACATAATGTCCTTGAGTCAAAATCAAACCATCATTGTCTCTAATTATTTTCATGCCCATAATAACACTTGCTTCTCCCATATCTTTCATGTCAAAATTTGAAGACAAAAACTTTTTGGTCTCATTTACTATATCAAGATTAGAACCAAAGATAAGCATGTCATCCACATAAAGACATATAATAACACAATGACTATCAACAAGTTTTGTATAAACACATTTGTCTACTTCAACAGAGGTAAAATCATTACTTAACAAAACTTGATCAAATTTTTCATGCCATTGTTTCGGAGCTTGTTTTAAACCATATAAAGACTTTATTAATTTACAAACTTTATTTTCTTGACCATACACAACACACCTTCGTTGTTCCATATAAATTTCCTCCTCTAAATCACCATTTAAAAACGCAGTTTTAACATCCATTTGGTGAATAAATAATTTGTGAATAGATGCCAATGCAAATAAAACACGAATAGAGGAAATTCTAGTCAAGAGAATAAGTATCAAAATAATCAATATTTTGTTTTTGAGTAAAGCCTTTAGCAACAAGTCTAGCTTTATATTTATCAATAGAACCATCAGATTATATTTCCTTCGAAAATCCACTTACAACCAATGGGTTTAGATCCGGGGGTAAATTAACTAATTCCCGTATTATTTTGTAAAATGGAGTTTATCTCGGATTTGATACTTCTTTCCAATAAGATGCATGAGGAGAAGAAATTGCTTCGTAAAAAGTTAAAGGATCATTATCAACAATATAAGTGAAAAAATCATTACCAAAAGATTTTTCTATCCTTGTCCTTTTACTTCTCCTCAAATCCTCATTTTCAAAATCATTTTGGAGAACAGGAACACTAGAAGTACTTTCTTTTTGAAAAATAGGAACATGAGAAATATTATCACGCTTTAAAGGAAAAATATTCTCAAAAAACTCGCATTTTTTGTTTCTACTATGGTGTTGCGTTCAATCACATCATATTGATTACAAGAAATCTATATTTATTATTAGCATAACCAACAAACATACAATCGAGAAGTCTTGGACCCTATTTTTCTTTTCTTAGGGTGCAGTAACATCTTGGCAAGACACCCCCATACTTTCAAATATTTCAAGTTAGGAGAATAACCTTTCCACAATTCATAGGGTTTTTCCGGATTTCTTGTAAGGAATTCTATTTTGTAAATGACAAGCGAGATAAAATAGCTTCACCCCAAAGATTGTCGGTGCACATGAGCTAACAAGCATACAATTCATCATTTCTTTTAAAGTCCTATTTTTCCGTTCAGCTACTCCATTCGATTCGGGTGAGTATGGAGGAGTAACTTCATGAATAATTCCTTCCTTTTCACAAAAATCATTAAACAAAATATATTCTCCACCTCTATCAGATCTTACTCTTTTGATCTTCTTATTCAATTGATTTTCAACTTGATTTATACAACAAAAACATTTCAAAAAGCTTCATCTTTATTTTTCAACAAATATACCTTTGTATATCTAGAAAAGTCATATATAAATGTGACGTAATATCTTTTACCTCCCCTAGTCATAGTTTGTTTCAAATCTCCCAAATCGGTGTGCATTAAATCCAATAAATCGATTCTCGCAACACAAAAGATGTGATTTCTTAAATTGTTTAGCCTCGGCATAAATTTCACACTTATCAATACTTGAAAAATTAACATTCGAAATAAGTCCTTGAGATATTTTCTTAATATAAGATGAACTAACATGTCCAAGTCTAGCATGCCATAAATCAAAAGAATCAATCAAATAAGCGATATTTTTTCCATTCACAACACGAAAACATTAAGTGCAAATAAACCATGGTTACAATATCCTTTGCCCATAAAACATTATTTTTTATTAAAGAAACCATATTGTATTCAAATAAAACCTTCATAATAATCCCCAGAAGACAAATTGGCTTGGATATTAGGAACATGCCAAAGTTTTTCTAGATGTGAGTTTAATTTATTTTCTTCACCAAGATATATAAATTCTTCTCCCTATGCATGTAAGAGTTAAATTATTTTTATTGGCAAAATATGCCTAGTAGCACCGAGTCTATTACCAGTTACTCACATTGATTTCAATGTTCTCTCGAAATGACCGCAAAAATAATATCATCTACTTTATCCAAATTAATTTTTGATTCAACAGATTGTCAATTTTCCCAAAAATTTCATTGAAAGTTCTATTAATAATTTTGGGCTTGTAACCATGTTTATTTTCATTAAAAAGAGTAGAGATATACTTACCTACTTTAGTAGCATAATTCAAAAGTTGAGTAATTTAGCAAAGACAATTATAGTTGAAAGTATAACAAGAGTAGAACCTCCAACACCAACAGTTTTACCATCATCCATGATTTGTAATCACGACAACAAGTAAATGTCCATCCGATCACGTCACTAATCTTGTACACTTCACTCTTGGATACACCATAAAGTATCAAAATCATCAAGAACATAAACAAGACTTTCTTTGACAAAATAAGGTTAAATTTTCCGTGCTCCAACAAGAATTATCCTTAAGATTGTTGTAAATTGTTGTACAAAACACGGAAATAGTAAGAAATTCTTGAAAGCTTGAGGCGTGTCGAAGGCAACGTCCTAAGATAATTCACCCGAGAGATAGTGTATCCCCCGAGTTAACAAGCTCTTCTAGTACAAAACTAGGAGCCAGAATCTAACAAAGATTTCACAAAGTAATAACCCAGCAAAAGAAATAATAATAAGAAGAACTATTTGCTCTTTGTCTTTTTTTCTCTTCCATCTGTGATGACACAAAATCATACATATATATATACTCCAAGAAAGAGATGATTTCTCATTGTCTCTGTCATCTGCCAACGTTCCAAATATTTAATATGAAGTAAAAGTCATAAAGCACCAAATTGAATTGCAAGATACGTTTGCAGTAAATATTTTTGACCAAAAAAGATGTGACCATCAAGTGATGTGACCGTTTGGTCAACAATCATATTTTATCAATGAATGATGCCATTTAAGGCTAATAAAATACTAATAAAACTTTGTCAATTACCGTTGGTATTATTTTGAGATACTAAAGAAAAATAATATATTATTTTTTTCTAACATAAGCCAGGTAGGGTATAGTATGTGTTTAAAAGACACGTATGAAACGAGGTGACATGTCTATATAAAGCACTACCTAAGTTTGAAGTGGTTATAACTTAATTGTGACAAATGTGATCAATTCAAACCCAGCTTACTACTTTATCACAAAGCGTGATCAGTTGTGACTTTGAAGTGTGGATATTTACTTTTGTCAATTTGTTCATCTTCTTTAGTCGAAAGGATCTTTACACATTCTTGTTATGAAGCCATTTAGGGGAGATAGCAAATTAGGTATGGAGTTTAATAACGTGTTGTATTATATATGCAAGTTAGTCAGTTAGTCTATATATTGAACTGCAATCAGATCTGAATTAAATTTCTCATCTGCCTTCTTCCTCGAGGAATATATCACACTCAGTGAGTGACTTTTCCCAATCATATTCTTGTCATTAATCCGTCCCATCGCCGCAGAAGGATTATTTGACCATTTCAAAGTCTTGCCGGCCATTATAACCATGTTGGTAGCGCTCATAATCAACTTCCTGATCGTCGTACTTCCTCATCTGATATGTTACTGTCAAGTGTTTTGCCGCTATTATTAAAGCTCGTGTTACATAATTTTTTAACGATTCTTAATGGTTGGAAGAAACTTTTGGCTAGAGTTAATGCTCAAGATGAATTTCCAAATTTTCTTAAATCTTGCTCTCCTTGCACTAGGCTTAGGCACTTCTAACTTGAATTCTATCCATATCCAAATATCCCCATGATCTTGTTACTCCCATAATCACCTCTTTATCCCGAATTAGTTATGAAGAGTTACGGGGTTGTACATATATCGGATGCACCGCCAAAATAGGATGCTTTCATATGACACACAAGATGTTAATAGGAATCAAAACGCACAGATATTTTTTATCATGCATTGCATGATGGGCCGCTTTTAATAGAATCTTCTTCTTAAAATTCAAATTGTGTTTTGAATTATGAATTTCTTGAATCGACACAAATGTACTATAATTTCTAAAAATGCACCCTACATAATCTTTTTTCTTCGTAGAGGGTTTTATGAATCGGTATACCATGTTCCCCGATACATAATCTTTACTCGAGAGTAAATGACCCGACCACCCTAGGGACGTGGGTCCGCGCTCTCATATAGGCGAATACAATACTGTATCAGCGGAGGAAGTACAATTATTAGTAAAATGTTGACCGTGATGACTCCCAGCATGATTATACCAGTTTTTATCGAACTTAATGCCTCCGTGTCTTCCTTTTGAGGTCACGGGACGAATAAACGAAAATACTAATGCTGCAACTAACAGCCACATATTCGACATGGAAGAGTGTGAGACTATCTGTGAGGAGGAGGAGATTTCAGAGAAACGAAGAAGAGAATGAGATCCTAGCAGCGATTCTTTATCGATGTATAAGGTTATTAAGTGTTGTTAAGTGCCTTTATCTTTTGAATGAAATTTTACGTTTATGCTATCACTTCTCCCAACCGAAACTAGCCATTAGTGTACTAAAGTATTTACTATCTTCGAGGATAAAAACATTTTAGATTGGAAGGATCACCTTTTGTTTCTCTTCTTTAATTTAAAGGGAGTAGTGACAAAGAATACATATAGTGTATTAGCTGTAGTGGAATATAACTTCTAATTAGTTCTTTCAGTCCGTCGATAAGATTTCTTTGATTACTCGCAGAGATGGAATGCTGAAATGTTGTCTATATAAATGAATATTACCCATATATAGAAGTGTGCCCAATATTCTAAGATGTCTGCAACATAAAAAATCTACAACATGAAATAGGATGGGAGGGATAGTTAATAAATTAAAGGGCCCTAAATTAAATCAATATGGATAAGATTATCATATGCTTTATAGCATATAAACTATATAGCAACTTGGATTTGGAGTGCAATTTCCTTATAATTGATTTTCTTACGGTGGAAAAGAATTATGTACCTGTGCATGTAAAGTTAAATCGTTTAAATACTTTTAGCCTTACCAGTTAACAAAGAGCTAATGTATAGACTTCTTCTATGCTTTCACTTAATATTATAAGTGAAGAAACATGGTGTTCTTCCATTTAAATAGGTGACTTTGTCTTTGTACTGTTCCTCTTAATACATATCATGTAATGGCTCCTCTGTCTTCACATGGTCACGGAATCTCATCTCTCTGAGGAACTTACTGAAAGGATGTTAAGATCCTATAAAGGATTAAAGGTGAGTTGTTGTGGACGTTCTCCCTTCTAAGAGTGAGTTCATTCTTGAGATATTTGATATGAAGATTTATCCTTGACATTATGCTGGTTGTAGTAAAACATATGCTTTTGAAGATGCTTGATCAAGAGGGGAGAGAATAGTTTTAGTTTATGTATTTTAGTCCAATTTGTTTCCATCAAAAGCCTAGAGATCCGAAGGGACTTAATCACCTCTGTGTATATTGCTCAATCTTTCGAGCCTATGATAGGTCCATGTGTTTTATCAAAAAAAAAAAAAAAAAATCATGTGTAAGGATCAAGATGGATCACCAATATAACTGTCAGTTGTCTATTTTGTCAAACTATGTGCCTTCGGCAGTATATTCCTTAAAATATTTTGGGAGATGTTTCGGTTGAGTGAAAAGAAGATATCTCAGTTGACAACTTTTGCAGAAAAAAAAATTCAGTTGATAAGCCTCATGTTTTGGGCACATTTGCCTCTATGATCCTTATTCAATATTACGAACATATTTTATTCTTCCCGCTGATCACTCTCCGCTTTAATTGACCTTAACCACTCTTTACATTTTTTACTGGTAAGTTATCCCCCTTTTTGTGATTAGAGGCTTATTATGTGCCAAAGAAAAGATAGAAAAGTAAAGAAACACTATACTTGTGCTTTCAATTACACATTTGAAATGAAATAAAATGCTACTATAAACTGGTTGCTCGAAACGACAGGGTGATTCCATTTATATACACTTGCTTGAGGTCAGCATATTCTTGTCGGTTGGAAGTAAAAATTTTAAAGCATGTTTAATCTGAATGTGGACAAAAACATGATAGAATTCTGTCTTTATACCCCAAAATAGGACTTTCTAACACAAATTTGAATTAATAGGAACTCAAAACAGACATAACATTAGGTTAAAAAAAAAATAAAAAAAAAACGAATAAAAAATAAATATTTCAATTTTTTGGCCGGATTGTCCTCCTTTTGGGGTGGTCTTTAATTTTTGCCCCTCAAATTGCTGGTCATTAATTTTTGCCCTTCACTTAAAAAGGTGGCCGAAAATATCCCGAGATTCTGGGTTTGAACCCCACTCAGTCAAAAAAATAATAATTTCGCAAAGAAAGGCTTTTGCAAAAAGTTTGTTGTATGCGACAAACTTTGCCTTAAGGCATAACTAAAATCCAACTTCGGCAAAGTTCTATATAACTTCACCCGAATAGGCATAGGTTCATAGGTTTTATGCCTTGCAAAATTATTATTATTTTCAACTCTAGATTTTACCTATCTTCGGCAAAAAATCTAGGTTTTATATATGGTCTTTCATTTTTGCCCCTCAAATTAGTCTTTAATTTTTGCCATTCGCACCCAAGAAAATACCAAGATAACCAACCCCCGCTCCTCAATAGCAATAGTTTAGGTAAAACCCTTATGCTATCTTTAAAGGCAATCTTCAATTCCGGCTGGTTTTATTAGATAGGTTAGAGCAGTGATTATCATTTTTGACTCTCTTTTTTTGAACCCAGAACGGGATGTTTTTAGGCCAAGCTAATAGAACCCGAATTGAGGGGAAAAATTAAAGACAGATCTTGTGCATACACACGCAATTGATTTTAATAAATGGGTCCTTCATTGTTTAAAAATAGGGGTAAATTTGATTAATTTGCTAACGATAAATATGACCCCATTAACGGGGGTCAATGTAAACTATATTTGAAAGTAGAGGGGTAAATATGACCCTTTTCCCAAAAATCTTTGATGCATCAACATTGCCTGTATATATACCAGACTAATGTTAAAGTAACCAAATTAATTAACATATAATGAAATCACCAAAGCAAGGACTTTCCTAATTTACTAGATGTACGACAAGTGAATTAGTACATGAGCATATATCATCTTTGCTAATGTTATGAAGATGTTATATACAGAGGTGGAGAATTTAATGTGATTTTCTAAAGTATGATTAACAGAATCCACAAAAAGTTTTTCAGTTAGTATTTTCAAGTAAAATCCAAAAAAACAATCTTGACTATAGATCAGATTACCATCAAAATTACTTAATAAAAAATCTAGAAAGATTATCTCGTAGAAGATGTCACAGAAGCACCAATGGCCTAGTGGTAGAATAGTACCTTGCCACGGTACAAACCCGGGTTCGATTCCGGCTGGTGCATTTGAGAGAGTAGTGATAATAATTGCACAACTTGTGAACGATGGGTCGTCACACTAACCTGATATTCAGGTGAAAAGAAGTGCATCTGAGCTCTCTTTTTTCATTTTAGTTTTTCATTAATTTGCTACCACTTTATCTGTTGATGGACTTTCTATTGTGCCAAATTAGTTTATTCTCAAGAGATAATAGTTTAACAAAACTCAATACCACCTTAAGTTCATGTTCATTGTAGTCCAGTGAATGAGAATAGGATGCAACTCTAACCTGATATTCATAAAAGAAGTGCATCTGAGCTCTCTTTTTTCATTTTAGTTTTTCATTAATTTGCTACCACTTTATCTGTTGATGGACTTTCTATTGTGCCAAATTAGTTTATTCTCAAGAGATAATAGTTTAACAAAACTCAATACCACCTTAAGGTTCATGTTCATTGTAGTCCAGTGAATGAGAATAGGATGCAACTCTATATAGTAAATGCTAATAATATGGATGTGATCATGATCATGAACAGGCAAAAATTAATTCATCTGTTAATTAATCACCAATTTACTCCCTCTCCCTCTTTCTGACTGCATTCTTGGACTAGATTAGATTACAATCTATATATAATATAAAGCTACGCATAGACAAGATGATATGGCATCTCTTTATGGTTAGCATTCCTATTTATCTTTTTTCTCCTTTTTTTAAATTTTTTTATAACATAATCTACTAATTAAATGGCTTTAAAAAGCCTCAAAAAATAAAAATTGATATCAGCCCACGTAGTAGAGGACTTTAATGCTAATAAACTTGGCTGCATTGAAACCCCATTAGGCTTTCTTCTGTCCTTCTCATGGGTGTATTCCTGATTACTTCCAACCGTTTCTAAACGATACCTCATTATATAATTACACCTCATGCAAACTGACACGTTACTAATCATCTTTACACAAATACATCCTCTATCAAATCTTATATATGAGTTATGACCTCTCCCTCATCCTGTAATCATTACACATCAACATTGCCTTTTATCGGCTCTTTCTTTTCTTCTTTTTCTACTTTCTTTATTTTAGGTAGATTTTGTCTTTGTGATATGTATTGAGACCTTTTCCGACGTGTTTTCTTATATGTATTTTTAGATCTTTTCCAACTAGAAATGCAACATTAGAATATTAATTATACATATAACAATATTGAAATCACTAAAGCAAAGCAAATGGACTTACCTGATTTACTAGATTCCGAAGGTGGAGCTTCATTTCTCATGAGCATATATCATCTTTGCTAAATGTATGAAAACTTGATTAGTTACATAGTAATCAATTGTATTTTTTTGTGCTATTTATGTGTGTGTGTGTGTGTGTGTGTGTGTCTCTCTCTCTCTCTCTCTCTCTCTCTATATATATATATATATATATATATATATATATATATATATTATAAAGTGATTTTCTAATTTCTCTACATAAGTAATTAATTAGATTAACAAAAACAAAAGCTTTTCATTTAACTATATTTATCAAGCCTTTTGCGTTCCCCGGAAAATCCAAAAAAACAATCTTGAGCAAATCCACATTATTATTACTATTCATTTGCATAATAAAAATCTAGAATGATTATCTCGTGTAATGAAGCACCAAGCCGTTTTTCCATAGTCTGGTAGTGCATCAATGATTTTAATGTGCCAGGAGTAATTCTTAATATTAATCACTAATAACTAGAGTCATTTATTCCTCCGCCTCTCTATTTTTTGGCCCAATATATGTCTTTTTATTCATGTTAGATATGTCGTACCTTTGTGCAAAAAAGTATTAATAACAAAGACTTCTTGTATGATCATAGTTTCTAAGATTTTCATTTAGTAAATTCATGTTTATACTATATTGATTCTAAAAGAATCTAACATCTAAATCTCTTTTTTGTTTACTTTTCATTCATAGTATCTTTGGATGTATTCTATTGTAGCCAACAAGGTTGAATTTTCGTTTTATTGTAAAAAAGTTATTAAAATTGTAATAAATAGTAGATATAAACTTTAACTTTAAAAATATAATGGGTTCAATGCTCAAAAATATTGAAAGGTTTAAATCGTAGTTAGGGATGTATTGTCTCTTGCAAGGACAAGGAAAGATCAAATGATGGATAGATGAAAAGGGATAGAAGATGACTAGAGGGATTTTGGATAAGGACAAAGGCATATAATCATTCTTTGTGAAACAAATATCTTGTGTGTACCATTTATCCTTTTCTAAATAGCTTAAGATTAATGTTCTTTTAATTTGACTTTATAAAAAAAATAAAATGGTGATCACCTTTTCACCACATAAAGGTATTTTTTTCTTACAATCAGGATATTAGGATGGCTTAATTTTGTTCATAATAGTAATTATTTATTTGTTTTTAAAAAAATTGAGATTTTATTTAGGGGGAGATTCTCTCTCTCTCTCTCTAATAGTTTTTATGCTTTTTATATTAGGTTTTATTAGCATATGTGTATATTAATTGAATCTAAACTTTTTTGTTTGTTTGTATATTTTAACATATTAGAATATTATAAAAGATTAAACAAAATCGAGACTACTTTTTAGTATTTCCATTTTTACTTTTTTTTTTTCTCTTCTTCATTACTTTTTTTGGTTTGTTTGTTATTCAAGTTATCATATATTAATTTAAATGAGTAGTTTCATATACTGTCTTGATGTCTCTCGCATATTCTTTCAGTCAAAAGACTATATATATATTATCTAAAGAATCATGAAAATTTGGTTAATTCATGAAAAGATGTTCATTGTTTCTTTTATAAAATTATAAAAATAATATCTATTTATATTTTATATTCTTTTTACAAGCTATGTAGTAAATGCGAATTGTAATTATAAAAAAAAAGTCTTATCAACCGGACAAAGAAAAAAATGAGAGCTCATGATCATGAATTCTTAGGTAAAATTAGATATCGTTTATATTAAATAAAATCATCTGTTAGGTTAATTTCCAAATTTTTACGTTATTTTTTTCTCTTCTTCATTACTTTTTTGGTTTGTTTGTTATTCAAGTTATCATATATTAATTTAAATGATTATATACTGTCTTGATTACTTTCAATCAAAAGACTATATATATATTATCTAAAGAATCATGAAAATTTGGTTAATTCACATTGTTCTTTTATAAAATTATAAAAATAATATCTATTTATATTTTATATTTTTTTTGCAACTGCGCGAAGCGTGGGCAAGCACACTAATAGTATTATACAGTTTGTAATTATAAGAAAAAAGTCTTATCAACCAGACAAAGCCAAAAATATGAGAGCTCAGAAGCACATTTTTTCATCTGAATATCAGATGAGTGTGACGACCCATCGTTCACAAATTGTGCAAGTAAACATCACTGCTCTCAAATGCACCAGCCGGGAATCGAACCCGGGTCTGTACCGTGGCAGGGTACTATTCTACCACTAGACCACTGGTGCTTCTTGTTGAAGATCTTATAGAAATCTTTTCTAACATTCAGACATCTGGACTTGATAATAAAAGGACAAAGATCTTGTATTATATGCTAATTCCTGAGGTATGTTGTAAATCAAAATCCCAGATTTTGCTTTGCCAACAGTTTTCTTATACATGTTTAATTCTGCGTATATATAATATCTTATAAAAGATAAGAGTTGTGGTAGGATGGAACCGAGGTAAAATTAGTCAATTTATGAACAATCGTCATAATACATAATATATCGTTGGGACGTGCTCATCTAGGCACGGGCCACATCAGCTACGACTCTATTGAGTTTGGGATTGAGGCATACTTATTATTTTCTCATACAGGTTTCTAATAGGAGTGTGGCATTAACATTGCCAGCCAAGGATCCTCCACATGAACTCAAAGTTATAACAAGCCGATTTAGTGCACCCTGATGAGCTAGATGAAGAGTTTTGACACATTTCGAACTATTGTTGGTGACATTGCAAGCCAAGGGGACGATTTCATTCACCGGTTAGCTGGTGTGACCCCCGTGCCACATACATGATTGGAGCCGAAAATAATGAATTCAGTTGAACTCATAAACTGAGACCTAGTCATCCACCAGTGCCATCAATTTCCTCTGCCGGCTGCCTGCTAGAACATATTGTCATCAGTTGGTGGCTGAATTGGTCTGAGTTTACTAGTTCCTTCCATTTCTTCTAATTGTGTACTTATTTCCACCATTAATGTGATCTAGTTACTAACATGATATTGATCAGGACAAATAAAAGATCCTCATGGCCTGTCTACATCTTTATGTATAATAAACTATATATATGACCTAGTTGTTTAATCTGCACGTCCAGCACTTCATGGAGCTTATGTTTGGAGTATGGTAAACAATTTTTGGTAATCACTGGTAAAGGGAGAATTATATATATGCCATATTCTTGACTCTGTAAGATTGGTTAGTATGAAAAATATATAAAATTGGATCATTGACTTTTTCTTTGTTAATTCCCTCTGGTGCATGCAAGTTGCAGTGGAACATATAAACGTGCCGGCAAATATTGGATTTTATTCATCTTAGTACGTGCTACCATGTTATAGCCAATATTTTTTGAAAAAGGCCAACACATAATACCCTCCTTAGTAGAAGAAAGAGCAAGATCAAGAAAATTTTATTGTTAGCCACCATAAGATGGCAATTTCTGTTTCGAAGAAGAAATATAAGGTTAACAAACGAGTTGAACCTAAAGAAATTAGCTTCTTTTTTTCTTCTTTCTTAGCTAAATTTCTTTTTCGAATCCCAACTATAGTCCTTATTTTGATTCTTATCTTCTTATGGTCTTCTTCTACTACTATTATTTCTGGTAAAGTGCTCCATGTTTGCATCTCATCGCGCAAACTCAACGATCTTTATTGCATTTCTGCTGGCACCGAACCAAATCTTGACATCGCGATTTCTCCTCCCAATGGAACTTCTCCTTCTGCTTTTGTTGAACATAAGTATACAGCATCATCAAAATCTAGTGATGAAAGTTCCACATCAGTTGATACCATGTCAAATATTGTTGATATTTCGGTACAAAAATCTAGTCTTCTTGACATCCCAATTCCGCGTGTCAATGATAGTGCAACTTCAATTGATACCATGTCAAATGTTGCTGATGTTTTGCTAGAAAAATCTAGTCCTCGTGACATCCCAATTCCATCAGTCAATGATAGTTCCACATCCATTCCTAGTGAGAAACAAGAAAGTACAAGAGTATCTGTTGATTCTTTTGTAGGAAATTACCAAAATGTTGCTTTCAGAAACAACATGGTTAATAAAGGTGGTGATGAGGAACTAGTGATAGCGTATAATGATGTGGAGGATCAATTACAGGTGCATCGTTCGTGGGCAGCATCGAGCAAAAATCATACAACGTGCGATGGCAGAGGAATTTATGTGTATGATTTGCCAACAAAGTTCAACAAAGACTTGGTAGCTCAATGTGAAAATATGATTCCTTGGGTCAACCTCTGCAAGTACTTCATGAGCAACGAGGCTATGGGAGAACCGATACTGAATCTTGGCAAAGGGTGGTACCAAACACATCAGTATTCATTGGAACTGATATTTCATTCACGCGTTCTTAATCATCCTTGCAGAGTGCACAATGCTGATGAAGCAAAGCTTTTTTATGTGCCTTTTTATGGTGGACTTGATATTTTAAGATGGCATTTCAAGAAGAACGTTTCGCACGATATCAAGGACTCATTGGGAATAGACCTTGTGAGGTGGCTAGAGGCGCAAAAACATTGGTTTCAAAAATCAGGTAATGATCATGTTTTTGTTTTAGGAAAAATTTCTTGGGACTTCAGAAGGACAAGCACCAATTGGGGGAGTAGGTTCTTGGAACTAGACGAAATGCAGAATCCGGTTAAGCTATTGATCGAACGACAACCATGGCATGTTAATGACATAGGAATACCTCATCCTACTTATTTCCATCCACAATCGGACGATGATATAGTGACGTGGCAGGACAGGATCATCAAGTCAAATCGGAAAAGCCTTGTGTCGTTTGCTGGTGCAGCAAGGCCTGGTGCACCAGCAAACATAAGATCAATCTTGATCAATCAATGCACATCAGCAAAAGATCAAGAATGCAGATTCTTGAATTGCAATTCAGGTAATTGTGATCAGCCTGAGTCGATAATAGAACTGTTCATGGAATCCGAATTCTGTTTGCAGCCTCCAGGGGACAGTCCAACAAGAAAATCAGTTTTCGATTCGTTAATATCAGGTTGTATTCCAGTGATCTTTGATCCCTTCACAGCATACTATCAATATTCATGGCATTTACCAGAAGATCATAGGAAATACTCCGTTTTCATTGATCAAGAAGATGTGAGGAATATGAAAGTCAATGTTGTGGAGAAGCTTATGCAAATTCCAGCAAAAGATAGAGAGAACATGAGAAGGTACATTATTTATGAGTTGTTACCTGGATTGGTATATGGAGATCCAAAATCTAAGCTGGAGAAATTTCAAGATGCATTCTCAATAACAATAAACAATTTGTTTCAGAGATTGAACAAATTGGAATCATGACAGACTGACAACATTGACTTGTAAAGTGCTGTCAATTTTTGTTATTTCTATTTTTTGTCCAGTTAGTTATATGTATCATACTTTTGTATTAGGGAAAGTGAGGAGATTTTAAGTTTCTCCATGTGTAATTGAACTTATAGTTCATTTTACATCGTCACCACTTTTCACTCAAGCTTTTAGATATGTTCAGTTCTAGTCCAAACACCACCCAAGAAGATTGAACTAATCTTCCTTATAGACTTCTACATTTCTTTATACTCTCCTCCACGCCCCCCAAAAAAAACCCACCCTTTGAAATAGTTTAACGATTCAAAACTATAGAGTGTGAGAATAAAGTCCCAATAGTTAGGGGCGGCAAAATAAGCCCATGAATATATATATATATGACTCACCCAAACCGCTCATTTATTAACTCAACCCACTTTGAACCGCTCAATTATGCCCATCAGTAAATTGGGCAATTATGTAGCTCAAACTAACCCCTAAGAAACTTTACCAAAATAATTTTAGAAAGATATTTTTTGTTTAATACTTCATAATAACCATAATAGAGAAAAAGAAAAAGGTTTATAAGGCCCTTAATCAAATTATAAGCAAATAAATGAAGAAATTAAAATTTAGTGAGCATTGGGCGAGATGGCCTATGACCCATGGTTTAGCCTATTTTGATCCAGCTAATTTCAGTCCAAGTAAACTTTGAACGAGTTAATGACTGTCCGTTTATTAACTCAGCTTATATTGATCTGTCTAGATTTTGCCGACTACCCATTTGACACTCCTATCGGTAAGCTGAAAGGAGAAAGAAGTTACACATATGGTTTAGAAAAAATCTTAAAGATGTGAGACATTTTGAAAAAATCATGCGGACTTGGTTCAAAAAAGGATAAAATTATTCCATACTAAGATTATCTTTGGATTGTTTTAGCCCAACAACGCGAAATATAATAAGACTAATTCAATTCTGATTTCCTAATACTCAGTCTCTCCATTGATGAAATGAAATGCA
The DNA here is from genome assembly GCF_029784015.1 of Lycium ferocissimum. Lineage (NCBI taxonomy): Eukaryota > Viridiplantae > Streptophyta > Magnoliopsida > Solanales > Solanaceae > Lycium > Lycium ferocissimum. Next base: position 36,948,712 of record NC_081350.1, on the reverse strand, counting down.
TTTCGACTACATTAATATAAACCTATCCATATTGTCTGAACAAATGGAAAACAGCAGACTATTTTTCAGTGCCTTAAGCGTTCTTTCGTTGGAATCTTCGAAAGTTTCCAGAAGATTTAGTCCATTAAGTTCCAAACAGAGGACAACTTTGACCATAACAAATGTGAACACAATTGCACATCGCATATAACTCCACATCATTGCTTACGTAAGTTAAAAAAATAAACCAATTCATCTAGAAAATGAACCACAAAATTAAACCAAATCATCTAGAAAATGAACCACAAATACCATAGGAACAACATTCTTTCACACTGTTACTCCATCACAATTCCTCCTGGACAAATTGAATAAAAGATCCTGTCCATTAATAAAATAAGCCGATTAACAAAGGCCGCTTGAAATACTACATGCGCACAATAATACATAGTAACATTTTGTAATAAGAAGTAAATAATGTTTTGATTCATCGAATTTATTTAAACACTACATGCATAATATTGGTCTGGAAAACAGTATACATACAAGCGATGTTGCTTAAAAATAATACATACTAAGTAAACATCAATTGACATCGAAAGTATATGCTTGAAAACCTTAAAAAACGATGAGTAGACGTGCATAGGTAGAAAAGTTGCTCAAATTATCTACAAGCTCTCGGCATTAATGAAGATTAGCTAAGAAAAGAATACAAAGAACCACAAATTTATATAGGCAATCCGACTACTTTAGATTAAATTATTGTTACACACTTACACAGTTACATTTACATAGTTACATCTAAATTCAGTAAGTATTTGATACTATTTGAATTTAGTTTATTTTAAAGACTTGTATGTCGATGTAAGAAATAAATGTGAAACTTGGCAGCCCTAATATTTGAAATTCTTCTTCTTCTTTTTTTTTTTTTTTGCCCTTTACATCCGACCAATAAAATGGAATTAATATTGAATATTCAATATTCACACAAAATTTTTTAGGGGTTGAGTTTTAACTACATTAACCTTGACAGTCAATAATCATCACATGGGCACCAAAGGATGTGGTACAGCAGATGGGCTCCTCCTCTTTAATCAGAGGTCTCGAGTTCGAGTGTATTCTTTGGTAGGTATATGCGAAGAGAAGTCCTTATGCGGCGCGAATCAGGATATAATCGCACTCCAATGTGGATACCGGACACCCAGTGGGAAACCAAAAAAAAAATATATGAAAAGTCCTTAGAACAAACGTGTTCGTCTCTCATTCTGCCACGTGTCTCTGCCATCTCATGCCACGTGTAAAAAGCTTGTCCTAATCTCTAAATACAGTGTTCGCACACGGTTTTAAGATATTATTGACCATATAAGCATCTTCCAAAATATCTCCTATATATTATACGTTAATGCTTCGTTCTTCAACAAAAAATCTCAGTTTTATAAGTCGATTTTCTTCAATTCTAAGCCAAACCCATTTTAATTCAGTGTCTAATCTTCCTATTTCACCTTTTTCAAAGCCGATCCATACAGTTTTTTCCAATTCTTTATCTCCTTTTCTTGTTAAACCTAAGAATTTTGAGTTGTTGAGTTTAAGATCAGATCATACCATGGCTAGTCAATCCAACAAGCCTCAATCTGTTCATGACTTCACTGTTAAGGTAAGCACTTTAATTATTTCAATTTGGGGTTCTTTTTTTCTTTCTAAATTGTTCAATTTTGCCTATATTTTCAGCAAAAAATCTTGTTCTGTATGTTTTATTGGTTCTGAATTAAGAAATTTGAGTGATTGTAAGCAAAGAATTGGAAATATCATTCATTTTGGTTCACTTTATGATTTTGGTGTCGCTGTATAACTTGTTAAATGGTTGTGGTTGAACCAGACAAGCATCTTGTATTGTATATACTTGCAACAAAAAAGATAAGCAGAGGGTGTAAACTTGTGATATATGGTATTTAATTTAGTGCGGGTAGCAAACTCTATGTAAACTTGGGGCTTGTTATTGTTTCTTCATTGTTAAAATTTGAAGTCTGTTTTGATGTTGATAAACACATTATTGATTGAATGTGGACAGTTTATGCAGTAACCTTGATAAGATATTGGATGACTGAAGTTCTTTTAAATTTTACAGGATGCTAAGGGCAATGATGTTGATCTCAGCATTTACAAGGGAAAGGCCCTTATCATTGTCAATGTTGCATCACAGTGGTATGTATTAGTGTCATAGGTTTTTTTTTTTTTTTTTTTTTTTTGAGAATGGTAATGCTAGTGTCTTAGCTATTTTATTTATTATTATGTGTTTGAGACCTCTTTTACTATATACCAAGGTCTCAGTGGAAACTTTTGAAGAAGAAATAATTATCTGTTTGCTCTTTCTTGTAATTGGTGAAGTTTCCATGTGTTGGTTTCCGTAGAATTGATTGAAAGTAACCCGGTCAGATGTCTACATTTTTGTTCAAGTGAAAGGACACATACTAATTGTTCATTTGCGTTTGTGGTTTCATACTTGGGACTTCTGCCTATGTAGTGTGTACACAGTCCGCTTGATCTAGCGCACTTTGTGGACCTTTTTATGTTTCCATATGTCTACACTAAGATCAACTTAGCTTTGTCGAATCTTTCGGAGTTCACTGAACATAGAGTAAGCATGTCTGTTCTGTAAAGTTAGAGTGTTAAACTAAAACCTGATCATCCCAACTGACGTCACATTGGATAAGACGTTGCTTTCCCATGCTGAAAATACTATGCAATTTATAAAAACTGATTGGGTGAAACCAATGGGTTGATAGAGCATTACTAAAATCAGATATGACACTGTTCTACTCTCCTTTGGGTTATTGATTCATTCTCTGGTACGAGCCCTGATGCAAATATTCTTACTATGGCTTGGTCCAAGAACACCGACTCAACCAAAATGCTATTTTCTTTGATAATGATATAAATACTCAGCCAAAGTGCTATTGATCAATACCGCTAATGATAAGTTAATATGCATCTTCAGATAAAATGATCCATTTATATTTTTGTGTTCAGCTTACGCTGGAGGGTCAGAAAAAACATTTATTGTAGTTATGAGATCATCCTGTCATGTTGTTTAACATTTGCTGATGAGCGTAAACTAATTCCATTTTCTGATGCAGTGGCCTGACTAATTCAAACTACACAGACATGACCGAGTTATACAGGAAGTATAAGGATCAAGGTTTGTTTCAGCTCCACCAAATTTGTGCCACTGATGAATTGAACTAATGAGAAAGAACACTCCCTTCATTGATTCAAATGAAGGCACTTATCTGACAACATTCACATTGCAAAGAAAACTTGATAATACTGTTGTTTGTTCCAAGTCAGTTTGTTAATAATATATCCTCCCTGTTACACAGGTTTGGAGATTCTTGCATTCCCTTGCAACCAGTTTGGAGGACAGGAGCCTGGAAGCATTGAAGATATCCAGCAGATGGTTTGCACTCGCTTCAAGGCCGAGTACCCCATATTTGATAAGGTAGCAATAGCACAAATACTTTTCTCTTTTGGTCGTGCATATCATTCCATATTTGTGCAGCACAGACTCGTTGAAGAATGCAAAACAAGTAGCATGTATTAACAGCTTTGATTTTTATATGATGTAGGTTGATGTGAATGGTGATAATGCTGCTCCACTGTACAAGTTTCTGAAATCAAGCAAAGGTGGGTTCTTTGGGGATGGTATTAAGTGGAATTTCTCCAAATTCCTTGTTGACAAAGAAGGACATGTCGTCGATCGCTACTCTCCAACAACTGCTCCAGCTAGCATGGAGGTAAGAATCCAATCTCCTCTCCTATGGTTGTCTTTCCTTGCTGTAGAACTGTTCACGGACAATATAGCTAACTTTCTCTCTCTTATATTTCTGCAGAAGGATATCAAGAAACTCTTGGGGGTTGCTTAAGCTCTGAACCGTGCCGTTACTGCATTTTGTGCCGGGAATAATGAGCGTATTATAGTGAATAAGCTCTATGTTTGATGTAATTTCTTCTTGTTTAAGCTGCTACTCCGTTTGCTAGCTACTTGTACAAGTTCAATATTCAATATACTTTTGTTTACAAGTGTAATCTTTAGTCCATACAAGGTTGTAGACATGGTGTGTAAGAGAACAACGTTATATACTTGAGGGAATATGGAGAGAAAAAGAACAAGTTTTAGGAAGGATTTTTGACATTGAAAACTTAGCCAATATCTTAGTATTGTGAAGAAAGTAAGAATACTCACTAGAAAAAAATAATATTTGAGATATACAAAATAGGATTTGCTCTGTTGATCATTTAAAAGTCTGTGGTAACGATGACTCAAGAGCCAGTTATAATATTGGCGGAATGAAGAAACCTCATGGCAGACATGTCTTTCTGAGATTATCTCAAAATCTGTTTTGAAACACGTAGTTCATCCTTAGTTTTTAGATGATTGCAACTGAAGATAAGAAGAGAACATTTGCTCATTTCAGACAATTGCAAATACACATCCATAATTTCAGAATCTCAGAAAAGCAACAAAAGTAATGCAAACGACTTTTACACTTACAAGACAGTTACAAGATGACAATTTTTATTGTTGTGGTAGCCTGATCAAGGCAGCTGTGTAAGCCTTGCGATCAGAATCTTTATTTCAAGTACTTATTGAAATGAAAGCCAACAAGGAAGTCTGTATCTTTCCAATATACCAAGACAACAAGAGAATTACATCAAATTCATTAATCAGACCAGAAGATGTGCATCAAACCATATTTGGGGTCATGTTGAGAAACACCCAAAGCTTTCCACACAGCTTCAGAAGCATCAACAATGTTATGCTTACAACCTCTACTTGTGTCACATTCATCAACTACCATGGCTTTTGTACTCTTCCCATTTGCATAAATTGTAATTTTGTCGAAACATCTTCTCCCTTTACTGTACCATCCAGTAGATAAAGCCACAATTGGAATTGAATTATGGTAATATTTACCACTACATTCTGATGGACCACCACCCTTTGAAAAGTCATTGACTGTTAAAATTGCCTTCATTCGACCATTGTATTTCTGACCTTCAACAACTAGTGTGTTGCTAAAAGTCATGATAATAAAAATCAAGAAAGCAACATAATGAAATGTGCTGAAGTGAGTCCCCTTCTTCATATTTTATCTACTCGATGGTTTTTTCCTCTCTCTCTCTTTTTTTTTTTTTTTTTTTTTTTTTTTTTTTTGGGTGCAGAGTTGATATAGTTGCTCTGGTATTTATAGAAAAATTTGGCCCCCAACAATACTTGGAATATAATAGAGTTGGTCATGTAAATCCAAACCTTGGAACACAAGAAAAATTACAATGTTTTCGAACTTCTAGGACTAGGATAGTTTTGGCATTACTAGATAAAAAAGGCTAATCATACAAGTAATATATGTTGCAACTCCGTTCTTTGTTTTATAGATGTGACATCCTTGAAACTTTTAGTTGTTTTAACATGTAACTGAATAAGTATTTTTGGCTTCCGAAACTTGGTAAAACAAGTTTGTAATAAGTTTTTTTTTTTTAATCTAAGATGGGAGCAGATTTTTACTCGTCCGTCTTTGGAGGCTAGTTACATCCAATGTTTTCTACGAGGCTATCTCGTTACATCCAATGTTTTCTACGAGGCTATCTCAAAGTTCTTTTTGTCGAGAAAGAAAGGTTTTTTTGGAGCAACTTCCGAAGATTTTGGACCTATAAGTCAACTTTTCTGTAAGAGCATCCGTATATGCATCGGTCCATGGAAGAACGAAAGGGTCAACCGACTAATCAATTTCAAAAGACCTATCAGATTTTGGAATGAATCATGATTTGATCAATGAATATTTGTTTCTTTCTTCAATGTAGAAACCATTAACTATTTAACAACAATTCTATTACTCTTTTGTTCCATTTTATATGACACTCTTTCCGTGTATTTGAGGTCTGCAGTCATTGTTATTGTTCTTGTCCTTCGTTTTCTTAGTAATTCTTACCCGTAGTGTTCGTTATTTGGATTTACATGACCACAACTACTTACATTCCAAGTATAAACAAGATATTAAGCGGCAAAAATTAACATTTTTGGGTGGCAAAACTTTCTATTTATAGCAAAATCAATTGTATAAACTCTTCACCACAAAAAAACACAAAATTAATAACATTCTCAAACACTATAAATGAAACTTATAAGTGCAACAATGAAAAATGGGATTTGCCTTAGCCTAGTTCATTTTATTGCTTTCTTGGTCCTTGTAATTTCTCTGACTTGTAATAGCACATTAATGATGGAAGCTCAAAGGTGCAAGCCAAGTGAAAAGAACAAGGGGAATAAGCCCCCAAAAGATCAATGTCACCCTGGTGATGAATGCTGTAAATAAGGAAAATTTTACACTTAACTTACAAATGTTCACCTCCAGATTCTGGTCACATGAAGGCAATTCTTACCATCAACGACTTTGACAAGGGTGGTGAATGTAGTGGCAAATATTACCACAACTCTGTCCCCGTGGTGGCTCTGTCCACCGGATGGTACAGTAAAGGGAGACGTTTTGAAAACATTACCATCCATGCGAATGGGAGAAGTGTGAAAGCCATGGTTGTCTTTGAATGTGATGCAGGTAGAGGTTGTGATTCTCCACATGCATATACCTTCCACCTTGCCAGAATAGTATTGTTGATGCTTCTGAAGCTGTGTGAAAAGCTTTGCATGTTCCTAAGAAAGACTCAGGTTGGCTTGAAATCTTCTGGTCTGATTAACGAATCTTGATATCATCAGTATTGTAAGTGGCATAGTAGCATTGTTGTCAGTCTACCATGATCCACTAGGATTCAATTTTTTGTCATCCGATTCGTAAAAGAAAAAAATAATCTTGATATCAATAAATACCCTGCATATTCCAAAGGAACTGATAGCAAGGGTCAGTTTCCTTCTTTATTATGTTATCACACAACAGTAACAAAATGTTCTTTTTCTTGTTTTTCTTATCCCCTTTCATGTTATACTAGGATAGAAAAGTTTCTGCTAGCTTCTCTATTAAGAGAATAAACAAGTATAAGCAAGCAATCTGCTCGTACTGGTTTCTTTAAGCAAAGAATCATGGGGATCTCTTTCAGCGTGAATTTTATGCAGAAATCGGATCTCTTGCTTTTTCAAGATGTACCACATTTATATAATGTCCTGGCAACACAGTTTTCCAGTATTTGCAAGCAAGATACAACAACAATTGTTCTAAGAAATTAAGACATAATATCATGATACCTAAGAAAATAACTTTGGTTCAGGACACTTTGAGGCAAAAAGAAATCTCATGTTTGGCTTGTAGATTTGTCCCAGAATCAAAGTATTCTAAGTTACAACAGAAAAGAGACCAAAAGCACTTCCACCACTTTTCCTGATTAAATTTGGTCCATCAAATTTAACCTTCTACACAAGCAATAATGCATTTTACTTCCAACAACCATCATCCTCTCTACCTTACCACTAAACAGTACCTAAAAGGAGAATTTTGTTTCAAAGTTAGCTTAATCCATCATCTACTAATGGGCAGACAGTTAAATCATTGAGCTGATCCCCTGGCGCATTTCATTTACAACAGCACATATATACAAACTCATGTGCAAGCATTGCAGCAAATTATGTCATCCACGCGTCAGGTCAATCTCGGTCTGGGAATTTCTTACATCTGGGCGGGAGCTTGGAGGCCAAACACCCGAACCAGACCCTGAAGCAGGATCTTGATTCAGACTGGCACCACCAACTGGTGTAGATGACTTTTCAGCAGACTCTTTCTCGTCTTTTACGCTACTTTCTGGTTTGCTCTTAACTTTAGGATCATACACAAAGCTGCACACGACTACCTGCAGCAAATATTCACAGAGAGTAAAATACTTAACTAAAAGGGTGCCAACAATGACTAAGGATATAGATAATCATTAAACAAGCACTAAGCAAATACCTGAACAGGGCTGGCTGCTATAAGCCGACCCCCTATAGCACCTCCAATTACATGGCCATCAGGACTACAAACTGAGACACTTATACCACCAGTGCGATTACGTGGACCACCAGTTTCAGCAACCAAGTACGAACCAGACAGGCATAGTATCTCAAAACGGCCCTGCACAGAACATGTAGTTCTCATGACACGTGTGGAAACTTTTTGTCACAAGGATAATGACATAGCACTTGGCAAAAGGAAAGAAGAACAAATATTTTTTTTTTTTTTTGCGCCGTTGGGGAGGGGGGGAGGGGGGAGGTGAGGGGGGTGCACAACTGGAACAAGGTTGATAAAAGCATTTTTCAATCAATGTCAACGTCCATTCACATGATTTATAAGTGTGCGCACGAAAAGATGGTATAGGCAGGGAGACAGACAGATTGAGCAACAAGGAAGACGTATTAAAAGTGTTCCGACTAAAGTAACAAAGTAGCTAATTTCTGAATTTTGCACTTTGTCACTATCAACTAAAGATGAACTTGTCAGATTGCATGTATCATATTACAAATATGTAATGAAAAGAGGGGATTGGAGAGACAAAGTAAACTAAATTGGGGATTGCCACAATATGTGCATGTTAGTAAAACCAAACAATTTATTGAAGGTTTTTGGTTCTCTTCCAAGGTAGGGGTAAGGTCTGGATACACTCTACCATCGCAAGATCCCACTTGTGAGATCCCACTGGGTATGGTGGTGTTGTTGGTTTTTTGGTTCTCGAGTACGGGTACTCTGTTAAGTTACCAGGACTTGGTATATGATTTTTGTGTTGACAAATATGTCGAAGTACTTTGCTAAACTAGTTAGATTTGCAGCATCAAAATTTTTAGTTTTCCATTAAAGAAATGTCTGTCTCCAAATCAAAAACCACCAATTTCTTGTTTCTTGTATAATTTAAACCATTGTAAAGAAAAATAATAAACAATCTTGGAAGGATGATATGGATCGTATACTATCATTTTAAGTAGAATCTGATGCAGCACTGATTTTCATTGCAATTTTCTTAGGCATACCACTGAATCACTATCATGGATCATTATAGTATTAAACAAGAATATTAATAGAGAAGTTGAAGAATCACAAGCAATATATCTACCAGTAAAGAGTTCAGTCCCTTAGATACAGGAGAATTTTTAGTACACTCAAGAGACTAGATTAAAAAAAAGGGGGAAACATTTCAGACATTCTAATGATAAACGTAGACCAAAAAGAAAAGCTTCACATACTTCTTTGAATCATTAAAATATGTACAATTCAGGTCTTTAACATTGAAGGCAAATTTTCAGACAAATTAGTGCTTTGTTTTAGACAAGATTATGAAAAGGTCTCTACTGATTTCATGTTGTCAGTCACATTCAGACATGATCAGCCTAATATTCCGAGAGGACCACCATCTAATAACTCTTAAAATTGCAGTGTATTATCTGATCTCTCCTAATCGCAAAGTTGATATGAACAGCTGAGTATTTTCAAAAGAAGCATAAAGCTCTTCACAACCATGAAGAAAAAAGCCCCACCCACCTCCTTTTTTCTCTTTATTTCCCCTATATATAACCCCCGGCCAATTAAGGGTGGGGAAGTGGCAATGCTCCAATTAAACTCCTAAGATGGGAGAATAAGGAGGCAACAATATAAAAACTAGTCATCAGAGAAACCATGCCTCAACATCCAGCAATTGTTAACAAGATAATATGCAGCATCTTCCACAGTTTCGACAAGTTTTGATCAAGGGATACAACATTTTATTTTCTACTATGTTTCAAATTGTCAATAGCTCGCCCACTGGTACTTATCAGTTCTTCACTTTCCATAATCTTGATTAGGATCTCTAAGGGAGAATAGTTTATGTAAAATCCCAGTCTAGGATCTCTCTATAACTCGCTTACTGGTATTATCAGCTCTCCAAGTCTAAGTAAATCACAAAATATTAAACAAAGTCTAACCTCATAAGTAACAGTGGCACCAGAACTAGCAGGGGGGCGTAATGTTATAGCTGAAACTGCACCATTAGCTGATAAGATACATAAAGCCCTAGGCCTCTGCTGTGCAAATGCCAACAATTTTTCCGCAACATCCTGCAAAGTTAAGGATTGTATTTATAAGAGCATTTCGCATAAAGAAAAATAAAATACAGGTCACAAAAGTTGATGACATAGAATGTTTAAGCATATGCGTAGATTAAGATCCAACATCAGTCGAATCACATTTTTCCATATCTAAAAATCTCTTCCCTCTGGACAAACACTGTGGGAGAACCTTCCCAACAATGTCAACAATGTCCCCGTTTAGGTTACCAAAGTGATTCTTTGCTTGTTTGCATCACCTCGACTCAAGTTCTCGCCATAGAATCAGTCAGAAAGAAAAACACAATGCATTTACTTCAATTTGTTTAAAGGTAATGAAAATCACAAATCAACATCACCGTTTGACACGCTTTCATCCATGTGACAGATTTATTGTGAGAAAGAGTTCATATACTCGGATCAGGAAAAAGGGAAACATGCTAAAAAATACTTTGGTCATATGGTAAAGACAATCTTTGTAGCATTTGCTAAAAGAAAACAAAATTATACATACGAAATGTGGTGAAAGAAATACCTCTCCTACACCAATGTGTATAACATGAGGAGTGAAAGCCAATCCAGCCGAACTACTCATCCATTCACCTGCAACAAGCAATTTAATCTTCAGAAACTACGAACAAATAAATAGGACATCTTGTGAGTTAGTACTCCAATTGAGAGATGTATTAACCAACATGATTAAAACTATTGGGAAGAACTTTCCGACCTACTCGACATCTCCATCTCCCTACCGGGAACTGATGGGACCTGACCTAGGGAAGGGGAAGTTCAATATCATTATTATGTGATATGCAGCCATCAACATGATGCAGAGTGTAACCAATTCAAGCCAACAACAGAACAAGACAACAGAACAAGTTTGTCTAACTAAACGAGAGTTACTGAATCTGCACGAAACATAGTTTGAGTTGCATACAATTATTTTCTCTCTTCTAATTGGCGAACAAGATTCAAGCTATTAGCACTGATATTCACTGACAGGTAGCACCGTAGCACCAATTAATATACTTAGACAGGACTATAAACTCAAAATTAATTGACAGTTTGATAATAGTATAGCACATGAATTAGAATTCCAGTCACCTGCTAAAAATGTAGCTCACATGTCATGTACGACCTCATAAATGTACCATCAACATAATATGTATAGCATGAAAATAAAACAAACAAATAAATCCCCTGTATGTGTTAACTAGGAAGCATAATTTCACCTGTCAACAACTCATACTTTCAGAAATACAATACTTTTAGTTAGCCAACAACTTAAAAAACTATCAAGCAAGATTGTAGGAGACAACAACCACCATTCAAATTACACATTGATGAAATACCATCAAACCATTAATGTTCAATGACTCAAATCATAACTCACCAACATTAGCTAATTGTTGCTTCCACCCAGTACCGGGAGGGCGGCCCCTTATTCGCTTTGGCCCGGGAGTTATGGACACACCACTTGAAGGGTTACTAGACAAAGGGGACAAGGCTAAAGACATATTGGTCCCATCAGGACCATATTTCCTAGGTCTACCCCTCTTCTTTTTCACTGGATCACTACCAGTACCAGGTGAAACACTAGAACCCATACTAATGTTAACACCATGACCAAAATTAAGTGATGGGTTCTCAACTTGGTATGTTGAGTTCACATTAACACTACTACCACTCCCCACATTGGACTGAACTGTAATATTAGCATTTGTTAGGGACTTAAAACCAGGTGGGGTAGGTACCCCTGGGGGTGTCCCAGACCCACTAGCAACACCAGAATTAGAACCACTAATCCCTCTATTGAGATAGTAAGCTGAAGAACCAGATAGTGCCATCCCTTCCCTTATATCCATGCATTTACTTAGCAAAATTCAAACTCCAAAGAGAAGAAAAAAACTGAGTCTTGATCCTTCTATTTACTAAAAAGGTGGTAACTTTCTTGGAGTTCAATCAACCAGTTCAAATGGAACATAAAGTACAAATCAAGAACAAAAACCCCAACAACAGAAACCTAATCAAACCAAGAAAAAGAATATATTTTTTAAAAATTCTAAGAAGGGTTTAACATGGGTTTTTCAAGAAGTTGAGGAAAAAGCTAAAAACAAGAAGAAAAAAAATGAAATCTTGAAGTAGAAAGAACAACAAAGATTGAATTTTGAACAAACAGAACTTCTAAAGATCATACATTTAAGCTTTACTTTCAAGAATGGTTAACATTTGTAAGTTTAACCCCCCAAAAAGACAGTAATTTTGAGTGAAAAAAGTTGAAAAAACTGTGGTAAAGGGACATCAAACAAGAAAAGCAAAAAGCAAAAAAAAAGAAAACCCTAGATTTGAAATGAGAGAGAAAAGAGGTAATGAACTGAGTTTTTGGGAAAAGAGGAAGAGAAGAGAAGAGGGTAAAGACAAAAGCAAAGTATGAAATAGTAGTAGAAAATTTTCAGACTTTTGAATTAAAGAAAAGAGAAGACACCCTTTCTTTCACAGAAGTAGAATAATAATAATAAATGTATTTATTTTATTATTTAGGGGGTTTGGCTAAGGGTTTAAGAAGTCAGTGTTGGTGCAAGGTCTTGTTAGATTTGTCACATATGAAAAAATAATACACTTATATTATCTTTAGCAATTTTGGTAATTTGATTACTGCTAAATTATGTTTATAGTCTTTGTGATATCTCATTAAGTACTTTAAATTTTCAATTAACTAAAGTAATGCACTTTCAATCCTTCTGCTGATGACTCTTCACAAATTTAGGAACAAAATTTAGGGGTCGTTCGGTACCCGAGATAATGTGGATACCTCAAGATTAAGTTTGAGATTAAATTTATATTGTGTAGCCTGGATATCGCAATATAAATTTAATCTCAGACTTAACCTTGTGATATCCCACCATATTCCATCTAATTTGGGATTATTTTATCCCATTTCCCAGGTAGGATAAATTAGTCCAAAGATGAATATTATTAATCGTGACACTACTTAAAGGGCCAAAAACACACTTCGTATTAATTAAAGTTAAATATGCTAAGTTATACTATATCATAAGGACCAAAGTTATTATCCCTTTTTAATACATAGTGGGAACTCTCTCTCCAAATTTCAAATAGATCATTGGCTGACATGTTCAAAATTACAAGTTTCAAATATATTATAGCTACACAAATATAATATTATATTTAAAATCACAAATTTTGTTAAAAAAATATTTTTTAAGTTCAATACTTAATTAAATAGATTCACATAAATCAAAATTGAAGAAGTAATACCTAGTATTATAGGTTCATAAGCAATTCTTAAATTTTATTTATTGTGGAGATTTTTTGGGTCATTGGGGGACAGTTGGTGCACCTAAAGTACCAATATGTCTTTTTCAGATTACTACAATTAGTCCATCTAATTTCTTAGGGATGTGAGAGAAAAAGAAGTGCTTTTTACCCTTCTCTTTCATTTCTCTCTCTTGAGGCCTGTTGTGTACTCTCTGATGAATTTAATGAGAGACCTTTTGTGACCTTTGCTTTTTGAACATTAAAGAGAGAGACAAGAGAGTGATTTTAAATATTGGAGAGAGAAAGACTCAAAGTTCTTTGAAAAAAGACAAACATATAGTCAAACAAGGAGGGAAATTTTAGTGCGAGGAACATGTAAAGAGTACAAATTCTCATTCATGACCCTCAATTTTCTACCAAATGACATATACCCGTGTTTGGTATGAATCAGCAACACCATATCCAGTGTAATTTTCATAAGTGAAGTCTGAAAAGGACAGAGTGTACGCATACGTTATCCCTATCTCGTGGAGGTGGAGAGGTTGTTTCAGGTAGACCCCCGTCTCGAGTGCAGCAAAGCATGGGGTGTGTTTGGTATAAAGAAAAATATTTTTCATGGAAAATGTTTTCTGAAAAAATAAGTGAGTATCTTACTTATTTTTTAGTATTCGGTAAGTAAGCAAGAAAATATTATTACAAAATATTTATACTAATCTAATACTCCCTCCGGATAAAAAAAAGTGTCTACTTAGACTTTTATTTGTGGGTCAAAAAGAGTGTTCACTTATCAAATCAAGAAAGAATTAACCTTGTTTTTCAGATTTTCCCCTGTTAAGTGTTATGTGCTCAAATCCCAATACTTTTTTAATGAAGGGCAGTTTAATCAAATTACCTATTTTTTTCTAAGAGTTAGTATTTTCTTAAGAGGTGTGCAAATGGCTAAGTGGATACTCTTTTTTATCAAAAGAGAGTAAAACACTAGGGGTGGGATGGGGTGGGGAATGGGCGTCTGGGGTGGGAAGGGTGGGGGTTGGGAGCCGTTTGGAGTGGGGAGGAAACAATGAGTTTGGGAGGCCACTTTTGAAACTTGTTTTTCCCACTTTCATTAGAAAAATCGTTTCTTCCACTTTTAAGAAACTTGGTTTCTTAGAAATATACTTTCCAAAATATTTTGAACAACCAAACAATAGGAAAATGAACATATATTGTGCCCATCTTCCTTCGAGACAAGTTTAACAACACCACCAACAACAACATATCCAGTATAATTCCACAAGTGGGGTTGGAGAGGGTAGGATGTACGCAGACCTTACTTCTATCTTTGTCGGACATATAGATTGTTTCCGAAAAACCCTTAGCTAGTTAGCTGAGACAAGTTTCATTAAAATGCAAAAAAAAAAAAAAAAAAAAATTTAAAAAAAAATATCTTGTTTGACCATAACTTATGAGAAATTAAAAGTGCTTATTTTAAAAATATAAATGCTTATTTTAAGGTGTTAATATGTTTGGCTAAACTTTTAGGAATAACATAAGTGTTTTTTTTAAGTAGTAACGAGAACTGTTTTTCAAAAGCTAAAAAATGTAGCTTCTCTCGGAAACACTTTTGAAACTTTGATTAAGTACAAATTGTTGTTGTAATGTTGTAAAAGTACTTTTTAGCCAAAGAAACTATTTCTCCAAAAATACTTTTTTTTAAATAGTTCTTGTAAAAAATACTTTGGTTTTTGTCATGACTTCTTTACTTCCATTATTTTCTTTTCCAAACTGCTTTGGTTTGCTTTTTTTTTTTTTTTTTTTTTTTTTTAGCTGATGGTATATCAGATCAACTTCTCTATCTCCTAAGATAGGGGTAAGGTTTGCATACACTTTACCATCTCCAAATCCCACTTGAAACTATACTGAATATGTTATTGTTATTATTGTTGTTGTAAAATAAAGAAGCTCGGCCAAACACGTTACTCTTCTTGGTACCTTTTCTATTTTGTTTCTAAGAAACACCAAAGCCAATATATAATTCATATTTGACCTAACAAAATTAAACAATTTAATTTTTTAAAAAATTACCTGGTGTAGCTTCTTCTAAGATGTAATTATTAATAATAACTATCTTTTGCAACAATTACATTTCGTAGCTACATGATACATCAAGCGGCTATGACTGGAGTAGTTATTGGTGTGGGCTCTGCCCTTTCCAGCTCAACGAACCCAACCAACCACATTATTTTTCTTACATATTTTTCTTAGCTTCTTCTCCTTGTATCTGAGTGTATCTGAGACATTCAGATACAAGACAATACAGTGAATACATTCAACTTCGCGGCATCTCGAATACATTCAAATATATACTTCAAATAGTTGCCCTTAATTTTTCTAGTAGGTGGAAGGTTTTGGTTTTTTTTTTTTTTTTTTTTTTTTTTTTTTGGTGGTTAAAAATGAAAAGAATAAATTTGATGGCTGGAAGTTTTCTTTAAAAGGGAGTATGCAGGTTTCTACTTTTTGTGATAACCAAATGAAGAAAAATTACAACACTGAATTATGAAATTATTTGGTGAAAAAAAAAGAATTATGAAATTATTTGACAACTTGCATTCTTCTCAGTCGTCTCAAACTGGTCATACAAAAAAAACACCCCTTTTTATTTAATAATGAATTTTTATTATATATAAGAGAAAAGCCAAGGAGCTGTTTGGTTTGGCTTTTAGGAAATCTAATCTCCACATAAAAATTAGCATAACCTTATACAATATGTGGTCGCGGTTTAAGGAGATTTAATTTTCACATAAAATTTTGTTATAATTAATATAAACTTGGTAGCTCATTTTATTTTTCTCATGAATAATATATAGCTGCATTGTGAAATAAAATTGAGAGTATTAACAATATATGAATCAAAATGCTAAAATGACCAAATTGACACTCATAGTAGTTAAAAAAAAAACATTTTGTTTAAATTTATACAATTTACACTAATAGTAATATATATTTTTCGATTTCATGTAAACACCCCTAAACACCAACTATTGGGTAATTCTATCATCCAATGTTTGGATAGATGAGAGATTTGAACCCTAAACCTCATGTTTCCTAATTCAATTCATAGATAACTAGACCACTTCGAGTCCAATTATTTGTAATCTCATTAGGTATCAGGTAATTAATCGTCCACTAGACTAAATAAGATAAAACCTTCAAATGGAAAAAAAATAGAGAAGTTGAAATAGAGGGATCGAGGGGGTTGCTTACCCGATGCTCTCTGATTCTGTAAAGAGGCTTGATGTTGGCCCTTGTCATGCTGCGTGCATGTCATGTTCGTCGGAAAAGCTATCGATGATAGAGAAGCGGCGTAGGCAGCAATAGCGGCGGCGCGTAAACTATGAGGAGTCTTCATGGTAGGTCGAAAGTTTCAATTTTCCAATACTCTTTTTTCAACTAAACATCAATTTTTTCCCTTAAATATCAATCTTCCTAACAGCTACTTGGTTTGACTGATTAATGTAGAAGACTTTATAATATTATGATATTAAATTAGAAATTTTAATATATAATCAAATTGCGCTTAGAATCTCGTGATCTTGACCATGTCATTTATAAGGTAAGTATAGTTAATGAAAAAATATTGTAATGAATGTTTCAGTAAATCTCGGATATAACGTTCTTTCGGTCCAAATTTTGGAAACGTTTTTATGCGAGTTCTCAATTGTACATTATGTAGATAAGTTAACCACTTAAAATATGTCATTTTCCTTAATTATACGCATTAGCCACCTCAAGTTTGGTCCAATTGAGTCTAATGTGTATAATTAGAAATGAGTTATTTATGTGCCTAACTTATCTACGTAATAAGCATTTGAAAAGACAAACAATTTTCTTTTCTAAAATATGAGGCGGAAGTGTTTAATATGAACCCTTTAGCATGTTCTCAGTGCTCAATTAGAACATGTTATAGTTCGAGTGTCTAAATAAAATTATTTACTGGTAAATTTAAGGGGTTATTGATGTATTCCGCCAAATTAAATAAAAAAATAAGACACATAAATCAAAACGAATGAACCACGAGAATGATAATGACAACAATAACTTAGCCTAAATCCCAATCAAATTAGGATCTGCTACATTAATCTTCACTAATCATATTTCTTCATAAATCCAAGAAACGAGGAGAGCAATATACTTTCAACAACTATGGTTTATTAACTAACCAAAATTTAAATTTACTTTTCATTGCTAAATTAAGTTTTCATTCATATATTACTTTATATATTCTTTTAGATTATTACTAATATACATATCCAGCCTCCATACACTTCAAACTTTCCAATCTCTACTCTGTAAGTAATTTTTAAGAGGCGAATTTTGTAAAATTGGTATGCGAATCATTTTTTTATTCCGACTAAATAATCATGTAAAAGTCCCTTGATCAGTAGATGCTCATGCTACTCCCTCCGACTCATTATGCGAGTGAAGTCACCTGAGGGTTAGAATCCGATGTGATCTTAGAGCTATTGACCCTACCCAACTAACTCTCTCTAAGTAAGAGCTCGTCTGACTTATTAGTCTTATCGAAGTCGATAGGGAAAAGAGAAAAGGTCAGTGCTTCTCCTGTTCCGATGAACAGTCACTCACTTTTGACAGTTATACGATTCCAGAAGATGATCTAGAATTGGGTCAATCACGTTTATTAGAAGTCGACAATAGACTATTAAAATAGTTGCCTCAAATTATTTATCATTTTAGAAGTTCAAGCACGATTAATTATTTTTTCCTAGTAGAATTTTGTCATTAGTAAAGATAACACACAAATAGTGTAAAAATTTAATGAAGAGATATTGTAACTTAGACATAAATAATAAGGGTAAAATTAGTCAAATACCTTTCCTAATTACTCCCTCCGGTTCAAAAAGAGTGTCCACTTAAGCATTTGCTCACCCCTTAAGAAAATATTAACTCCTGGAAAACAATAGGTAATTTCACTAAATTGCCCCTAATTAAATAGATATTGAGATTTGATCATATAACACTAAATTGGGACAAATCTAAAAAAATAAGATTAATTTTTTCTTGATTTGATAAGTGGACACTCTTTTTGACCCAAGAAAAAAAAGTTAAGTAGGCATTTGAACATGCGGTTTGAAACCATGAGATGAAAGCAGCGTTTGGACATGTATTTCATCTCATGGTTTCAAACCATAGTTTGAAACCATGGTTTGAAACCCCAAATCATCCAAAAAGGCATGGTTTGGGATTTCAAACCATGGTTTCAAAAATTTTAAATATAAAATTTGACCCATAAGTTTATATTTTGTAAAAAAAGACCCATAAGTTGGTAGATATTTTTAACAATTACTCCTACCAACCATTTACCAACCTCATTAACTTCCACCAACCTTTATTTATGTCTACCAACCTTTATTTATGTCTACCTTTAGTTATGTCTACCAACCTCATTACTATTCATGTTAAAGTTTAATCAATTAATGATGTATTTTTAGAAAGGCTTTCTAGTAGAGTATTAATTTTGTTATGAACTAGGACTTGCTCATTTGGTAAGATTGTATAAGAATTAGAAATGTTTTGATAGTTTTCACAACTTGTGTGGTTTGTATCTCTATAAGAGAAAATGCAACTTAAGATATCCAAATTGCATGTCCAAACATGATTTCAAACCATGATTTGGAACCATGATTTCGGACCATGATTTGAAACCATGTCCAAACGGCTCCTAAGTGGATATTCTTTTTTATTTGGAGAAAGTAATATTTTTTAAGAGGCGTGTAAAAAAAAAAAAAAAAAAAGACAGATTTTGATGGAGGCGATATTTGATCTGGGCGTAAAAGCTAGGTAAAATAAGAGCATGGATTGTACATACTTGACTCTTTCTGCACTAATATCACATTCAATTGATATTCAATCCATTCAATAACAACAACATACCCAGTATAATTCCACGAAGTAGGGTCTGGGGAGAAGTACTCAGTCCATTCAAAGTCAAAATTTCCCAATAATTTTTTATTTGCTTTATATCATTCCATGGAGAAGAAGAAGAGATGAAAATGGTGAAGAATGCAAAGAGATAGGAAGACAAGCTTGGCCATGGTAGTTAAATTTTTGAAAAGCATGAAAAAAAGAAATCAAATTCTAAGAAAAACTATAACCAAAGCAAACCATTACACGCGTTTATATGATGTGTAAAACACACATTGTCCATGCCAGTAATGTGTGTTTAATAAACACAATTCAGTGGATGTTTAAGTGTCTAATAGGTACGCACAAGGATTATTGAAGTGTCAAAATGAAAAATCGTGAGAACTTTACGGATCGTTTGGTACGCGGGATAAGATGAATATCTTAGAATTTAGTTTGAGATTAATATTATATTTTATTTGATGGTAGGTATAAATTAGTTCCAGAACTATACTCCCAGAATTATAATCCTGAGATAATTTAGTCCGCATACCCTGACCCGTAAGTACTTTAGGGTAATATTAATTCACACGACCTAGACTTATGCATTATCACCAGGTACCTCATAGAGTACAAAATGCTAATATTACCCACATATTGCATATGGTAAGTCAGTAACCTTATAAAAAGTGCGATTGTTATCTATCTCTATAGTTTCAACTTTTCTAATTTAATACTCTAAACCCCTACAATAAGGAGTCCAGAGCCTAAAAGGCACCTTTTGATTGCCAACAAACAAAAAGGGATTGCCAAAAATTTTACATACAAAAAGGGGTTGTTCGCTTAATGTCTTGTGCAATGATTTTGACGGATGGTTCCTGACGTCGGGTTGATTCATTTTTTTTTTTTTTTTTGCAAAAAGGAGTTTTAAATTATACTCTCTTAGTCTCAATTTAAGTGTGTTCCTTGCCTTTTTTGTCTATCTAAAAAAGAGTGTTTTTTTTATTTTTTTATATATTTAGTAAGTTTTTCAATACCAGAATTTTACATGGCAAATTTAACAATACAAGGTTTAAAAAGACTCCACAGATCTTTAATTTAAGACCACAAGAATAAAAAAATTCCTTTTATTTCTTAAATTTCGTGCCCAGTCAAACTAAGACAGTTAAATAGTTCGCAAACTACTATGCAAAGTTCAATTTTTTTTTGTTTAACAGTACGTATACCAATTTACGGACCATTACTATTTTTAAAAAATAAAATAAAATGCGAATCCTAATACATAGGACTGCAAACCAAAAAAAAACTTGAATTTTTTTTAATTTTTTTAATTTGGGGTTAGCAAGTCCTGGTGCAAACGGGGAAATATAATGATAATTTGGGGTTCGCAAGTGCTTCTACAACTTTTGATTACTTAGATCAGCATTTTTCTTCTTGTTTTAGTGATGCCACACTCTTGACGGCCAACTGCAGGGGTGTTAATTAGGTTTATTATATAAGAAGTTATTATTATTATTATTTTTTTAAACAGACTAGCTAAAAAAAATAAAAATAAGACACATAAATTAAAAAAAGAGGGAGTAATTTATTTACTAAGTTATCAAATGAAGCTTGTTGTTGCATGTGATCACTTCAAATTGAATGTTAAAAAAAATTGCATATTAATAGTATACAAAAATCAAACTCATTAAAGTATTAAATTTTGTTAGAATAAGTTTCCTATTAAATTAACCTTCTAACTATTTTTTTCTTGTATTCTTAATATTAGCACTAATAATTTTAACTAACAGTTTAAATATCTTATCAAATTAAATAGCATCCCATGAAATGCAATGAGTGAATACTATTACAATGGGAACCTAGAGCAAAAATGAACTAATGTGGGGGTGGGAGAACTAACTATATATTGAGGGCCGTATTTATGCTTGTTTTAAAAGTCAGTTGACATGTGAGTACCTTTACCATAAAATCGAAACAAGAATACTTATTTAATGAAAAGTGCTTTAAAAAAAAAAACTGGGGGCCAATTGCGCCAATCTAAAAAGATGTAGGGTGTGTTTGGTAGGAAGAAAAATGTTTTCTTGAAAAAACAAGTAGAACAGCAAACTCAGCAAGTACAGAAAAACCAGTCATTGGTTTTAAGATTAACGTTGACAACACCTGCATAAAGATGAAAAACCAATGGTGAAATTAGTTAGCATGAGAAATAATAACCTGGCTTGCCAAATTATGAAAAAAAGGTACCAAGAACCCATACAATAAAAAGATGAAAGATATAGTATTTCTAACTTGACCAGCTTTGCTATAAGCCGGTAACATAACCTCTGCTTGGAAATATAGCAAAAGATTGGAAAGAAGGGACACTAAATAATAAGTAGAATGAAACGGCCAGCCATTTTGTTGGTTTCAACTAGGAGTATGTATAAACCGATCATTCTTCTAGATTAACATCATAGAATAAAGGTAAAGTGTACTTTCCACTACCATACATGTAGAAAACTAATCCAAAAAACGTATGCATTCATTTTTGAATTAAACTTAAAAGGGAAACGGAGAAGAACAGGGGAACTTGTTCAATGGTATCAAAAATCCCAAAACAATTCAAGATAGTCATGAGGACTTCCAGTTCATCTACTAGGGAGCTTGTACAATGAGCTATCAAAAATCCAACTAATAGAGATCACCAAGAGATGTAGGACTGTAGGCATCGAGTGGTGGATTCAATCCTGCAGCGAGGTTTTAGATTAATGTTGATTCTTGCACTGCTCAATCTGAAAAAAAGGTACGAGCTTATGTTCCAACCCATATCAAATTAAAAAATATAAAGAGAATGGTTATGCTTGTGGTTTCACTATTTGATATATATTACTTAGAATTTTTCAATACAATCGGAGATCCGAATAAATACATGGGGGTTCTCTAGGACCCCCATATACTAAGCTACATCCGCCCCTGTCAATCTCCCTTTGCTTCGCTTGAGCTTCCTTCAACTGGGTGCCAAGTTCTTGCATCCTGACTTTTGCAACTTCATGGGCTTCTTTATATTTTACTTCGTCATGTTTCAGACGCTCTTTTTCATTTTCATAATGTGCTAGCACTTGCTTCAGATCCTCGATTTGCCGCTTCACAACTTCCTCTTTCTCCTTGACCTTCTCCCGTTCCCCTTCAGTACGTAGGATAACCCTCTCAGCCTCATTTGCACTAAGTATAGCATTTTCATAATTTTTCTGCCATGCTGACAAAGACAACATGTTTTCTTCTCTCTCTGCATCTTGCGAATAGAAGCGATGTTCAATGTATCCTGTGATGACTTTGTAAAAAGAGCCGTAATTAGCACCAACCCCTTGCAAATATTTAAAGGTAATATTGGCCTGATTGACCATGTAATCAACGTCATTCCTTGAAGAGAGCAGATACCGCACCAATAAAGTTGGGGGTTCGTCCAGTCTTGATAAAGGATTTAGCTTTAACTTTGTCTCTCTTTCTTCCTCCTCTTCATTAAAGGGAACTTCCAAAGGCCTATCACTGCTAGACCCCAATGGTGGCACATCAGCATTTGTGGTCGCTGAAACTCGCAATGGAGCATCTCCGGTCGACCCCGATGGTGGTGCAGGAGGTGAAACTGCTAGAGCTTCTGTAATTAATGGTGGCAGTCACATTAACAACATCAACAATTTAAAGTTAAAACACAATTAGAAGTTACTAAGGCTTTAATTTACTTTACAAGATGTATTCTTTGAAGTTAGAACTTATTGAAAGCTTACCAGTAAATCTTTAGTTTAAAAAGATGTATTCTTTGACATTGAAAAATGAAAATCTACTAAATCTTTGGTTTAAGAGATGTTTATATGCTTAGATAATAAAAAAAACTGACGTTGTTTAACTTGGTGCACATTAAACCTTGTGTATATTTTTGTAAGCATAAAGTTTACTGACCATCATGATGTAAAAGAGAGGAATCCTCTCATGCAAACTGTAAAGTATCGTCTTTGTGACACAATTATATTGGCAAAATGTAAAGTTTTATACGTAGTGAAAACTTGCTAAATAGATAACAATCTTGGATTGTTGATGACGACTCAAGCTCAAAAAATAAATAAGAGCTAACAGTAAGTACTGCCACGTTCTACAGGTTGATGAATGGCTTCACACAAAACTCAGCTGAGATCTAGGATAGCTCTATTTCTTAAACTACACAGCCTAACGGGAATTTCTAGATTGGAGTTTTTCTCTGCCTTTGTTAAGAGGGTGGGATTTAAGGTTAGTGATTGAAGGCAAAAGGATGACAGAAAATGATATTTGGACTGCAAAAGATGATGAAAAAAGTTGATGGAAAACAAATGAAAATAGAGGTGGCCGGTTCTCCTTTCACCGGTTTTGGTTGTGCAGGGAAAAAAAGAAAAGAAAAGAAATAGCATTATAGCACCAGTACAATGATATATATTGGACCTTTATCATTTATATACAACAACACGTCAACACCACCACCTAATTCTTAATTAAGTTGGGTTTGGCTATATGAACTCTCGCTGATGATGTTTCTCTTTTTTGAAAATTCATCTCATGCACTTTTATGAATCATACAGGAGTTTAATAAATTAGTGAACTACCTAGTACCCCCATAGAGAAAAAAGGAAAAGAAACCTTGAACCAAAACAGAATGTTCATGAGGGAAAAAGTAAAGAGTGGGGAAAGGAGGAGGCTCACCATCTGATCTCTGTTTCGGAGGGCGACCTGAGCCACATCGTAAAGGTTACGAGACTGGACTTTCTGTTGTTCCCATGTATGGCATTTCAACGTCAACAACATGGAAAGATTTAGTTTAAGAAATTGGAAGAAGCAAAGGAAAAAGATATATGCTTAACAGTTAGAACTTACTGAACTTTAGCTTAAGAAGGTACAAGATATTTTAAAGTTAGAACTTCTTGAAAACTTTAGTTAAAAAGATGTAAGCTTTAAAGTTAGAACTTACTGAAACATTACTAGAGCTTTAGTTACAAATGCATGCTTTAAACTTAAAAATGTATTCTTCAAAGTTAGAACTTAATAAAAACATATTAAATCTTTGATTTTACAAGATGTATGCTTTAAATTTAGAACTTACTGAAATCTTGCTAAAAGAAACTAGAGCTAACAGGTGGAACACAGTATTACATACCCTCTTATTTTCCCATTTTCCTTTTTCATACCTAAACTTTGAAAAATGGCTAACCAGTCCGATGATATGTATTGGATTTTTATCATTTTTATATACAAAACCGATGCCTCATTCCTAAACAAGTTAGAGAAACGACTATATGAACTCTCATTGGTCATGTTAATCTGTTTTAAATTCACCTCATTTATATAGGGATGAAAAAAATAGTGAACTACTCAGGGACGATAGTGGGGGAGCCGGAAATTTTATTCAGGGCTGTAAAACTATAAGGGGTCATTTGATAGTTGGTTAGAGTTATGCAGGTATTAGTAATACATAGATTAGTTATGAAGAAATCTATGTAATATTTTATGCAAGTATTAGTTATGCAGGGTATAGTTGTTCATGTATAAGCCATTTCACCTTTTGCCCTGCATAAAATAGTGCATAGACTCCCTCATAACTTATACGTGTATTAGTTATACGAGTTTCTAAATTGCAAACCTAACACTGTACTAATTTTATACATGAATAACTCACTTCATAACTAGCTACCAAACACAGTATTACTTATGCTGGATTTTAATACATGAATAACTTACTCCTAACCAACATATAGAGGTACACACACGTTGAATGGGCTTATGTCTATAAATATAATATACATGCATAAAACTTATAAGTCTAAAAAATAAGTTGTCACCTTAACTTATTTTTTTTGGCTTATAAGTCGTTTTCCAACTTATACTAGTTTTTTTTCCATAAGCTTTGTCAAATGGACAAATTATTTTTTTGAGCTTATTTTAAGCACAAAATGACTTTAAATGTCAAAAACACTCAAAAAAAGTTTTGGCCTATGAAAAGATAAGATTATAAGCAACTTAGAAGCAACTTATAAGCCAATCCAAACGGGCTCATAATAACTTACTCCAAACACAGTATTACTTATGCTGGATTTTAATACATGAATAACTTACTCCTAACCAACTACCAAACGACCCCTAAAAGGTACACACGTAGAAAATACGGGGAGTCAACATATAATATACATGCATAAAACTACTCCCTCCGTCCAATAATAAGTGTCACCTTAGCCATTTTTTTGTCCCATAATAAGTGTCGCCTTAGGATACCAATGCATATATTGACTAGTTTTTTCCATCTTTGCCCGTGGACAAAAAATGACAAGTTTCTTTATTCAAGGCCAAAAGTTGGATTCACAATGTCAAATTTTGGGTTCTTGTGAAAATGAAAGTTTTGGCCTATGAAAGATAAGATTAGATGAAAGTTTTGGCCTATGAAAGATAAGATTAGTAAGAGGGGCAAAAGAAGTAGTAGTACTCTAAATGATGATGGTTGGATTTCCAATGTCAAAAGATAAACTACTTGTGCATGCTTGACCGAAATCATCAAGATGATTTTTTTTTTTTTTTTTTTTTTACATAAGGGTAATTTGATAGACTTTACACTTCATCATTGGTTTCTTAATATAAGTGTTTTTGGCTAAAGTAACACTTATTATGAGACGGAGGGAGTAATATATTGACATAGCAAAATAGTCCAATTTTCCGTCAACCCTAAGCATAAGGTGGCTTTTAATTTTTTCGTGACTTAGATAGGCTTTAACATATGGGTTCGCAAAATCAGTAGCTTTGACTCAAATCAAATATATATGTTAAGAAATCACTAAGATATGCATAAATTAAATTAATAATTTGAGATCGTTGTCGTAGAATCTGCATCTAGAACTACTTTAATAGTAACTAGTAAGCCCTGCAAATTTAGAAATCTTGAACCAAAAAAGAATGTTATTCAAGTAGTACTAGATATGAAATCATTAAACCAAAGAAATTAAGAGCCTAGCCCTAGCTTACCATCTGAGCGTTGTTTTCGAGGGCGACCGTGGCCCCATCGTAAACCTTCGTTGTGTGGTCATGGAGAAGGACACGAATGGGTGGGAACACAGAGATCTGGAGGAGCTCTTTTTCTTGAACCGCCCCTCTTAACAGGAGCCCTTTCACCATTATTATGATCACGATCATCCATGTCTATAGATGTTATCATGAGTTTGGAAAATTAGCTGGCTTTCCTTTTAGGCGTAGATCTGTTTTTAAAGTGTAAATCAATTAGAATATTCAATGGGATTGTAGTAGCATATTCCTTGGGATTGTAAATATCTTCCCATATCTTTGTAACCCTATATATTGTACAGCTGATTCATAATGAAAAATATTCCATTCCACCCATTTAAGTTGGTATCAGAGCAACGGTTTATTCTCTGATATTATCCTTCTATATCCTAAATTTATTCTATCGTGGGTGACTCTTCTCAAAACACAAGCACTGTTCCAGAACCTATAGCCATTCCTTTTGGTGTGAAACTCAATGGAAACAATTATTCTCTTGGTCTCAAGTTGTTGAGATATTTGTTGCAAGTCGCAGAAAATTGGGAATTTATCGGGAACAATTAAAAAACCTCCCACCAAAGGATGCCACATATGATAAGTGGAGTATGGATAATGCTATTGTTAAAAGTTGACTCGTCGGTGCCATGGAACCCAACATTATGAGTTTATTTTTTTGTTCTTCTTCCGATGGCCAAGAGTATTTGGCCGTATCTCAAACCTATTATGAAGGGGCTAATAAATCAGTTATTTATGATCTATCTTGTCAAGCAATGCGTATGATCAAGAGGGAAAATAGTTTCCACATACTTTGCAGATTTGCGCAAAATATGGCAGGAACTAGATCATCGTAAGCCAATCTCTTTCACACAACATGATGTTATTAATGCCCGATTGAAGGAAATTGAAGAAGAACGCGTGTATATCTTCTTGGCTGGTCTGGATGATATTTATGATCGTGTTCGAAGTGATATTCTTCGCATGGATCCTTTTCCCAATTCAGAATCTGCTTTTGCTATAGTTCGAAATAAAGAACAATGGAGGAACAGTATGTTAAACAATAATACAGATCTAGCACACCACTGCCAACTGCTGGAACGACTTTGGTATCAGTTGAAACTGGCAATTCTGATTTACATATAGCCAACCACTCAACAAATAATATTGGATCAGTTCTCATTAATATCGATTCTGATGATAGGTTATTGACTCCGGAGCCACTGATCGTATGAACTTTGATCAGTCCCTTCTACAGGCTCCTAATAAAACCTCAAGCTTGTCCCAATTGACTCTTACAAGCAGCCAAATGACCCCTTAATATTTTCCTGAAAATTTGTCCAAACAACTCAACTCTTTAAATAAATGCTTTTGACTTCCCAAAATCTTGGCCAAACAGACTATAAGTTCTATATATTGATGATGTAAAAAAATTTACACAATCAGGCCATTTAGGTATTTATGTGTAATTGTTTAATATTCTGATTGGTATTTGGTAAAATGGTAAGGTATCACAAGTTAAATTTTAAATGATAGGATAAATTTTTAAACAGTCAATGTAGATAACTTCATCCTATTCAGAAATAGTTTTAAAAATTGGTGTTCCAAGTAATTTTCTATCACAAATTAAAAGTCGCTGATTAATTTTAAAAAAAAGAATCTCGTCATAAACATCAAATGGTAAAAAAGGAGTAGCTTTTGCATTAATTGACTGCTACTGTGCGCACTAGTAATTGAGAAGGGGAAAAAACAAGAAAGCAAAAAGGTTAAAACTCATATTTTGGCACATGATACTGTTGAAGCACGTTTCATGTTTCCTAGTTAGTTACGTTTCATGTTTCCTAGTTAATTACTTATATTTTCTAGTCAGGTTCTTATTATATAGGAACAAGTGAATGTAGTATCTTAGTGGGTTAGTAGGTTATTTCTCTAAAGATAGGTTGTAAGTGTGATGTTAGTGGGGGTTATGGAGTACCCATGTAATTCCTCTGTAAAGCCTATATAAGGCTAGACTTGCTGTAAATTTTATCTAAGTTGTTCTCACCACAAGTCTCTTTAAGTTTTTTATCATTTATCAGTGGTATCAGAGCTGTTTCGTGGTCGTCTAAAAAGCAAACTATAGTCACATTGTCTACCATAGAAGCTGAATATGTCGCTGCAACTTCATGTGCCTGTCAAGCAATATGGTTAAGAAGAATTCTCGATGAGCTGTGTTCCAAGAAAGAAGGACCAGTAACTATTTTCTGTGATAATAGCTCTGCCATCAAACTTTCAAAAAATCCTGGTCTCTATGGAAGGAGCAAGCATATAGATGTGAGATTTCATTTCCTCAGAGATCTTACAAAGAATGACGCAATAGAACTCATCTATTGCAGAAGTGAAGACCAGATTGTTGACATACTCACTAAGCCCCTTAAAGCATCAACATTTCAAAAGTTAAGGGAGCTGCTTGGTGTTGGAAGACTCGAAAACCAAGTATGAAGAGCTAAACTGTATGTTGGGAACATCAGTTTACGGGAGGGATTGTTGAAGCACGTTTCATGTTTCCTAGTAAGTTAGGTGTCATGTTTCCTAGTTAATTACTTATAATTTCCTAATCAGGTTCCTATTATATAGGAACAAGTGAATGTAGTGCCTTAGTGGGTTAGTAGGTTAATTCTATAAAGATAGGTTGTAATTGTGATGTTAGTGGGATTATGGAGCACCCCTATAATTCCTGTGTAAAGCATATATAAGGCTAGATATGCTATCAATTTTATCTAAGTTGTTCTCACCACAAGTCTCTTTAAGTTTTCATCATTTATCAGATACAAATGGAAAATTCATAGTTTTCATCTCTAATTAATCTTTAGCCTTGTGGGGAAACATTTAATGGCTGTGATCAAATCAAGGGGACAAGTTTTCATGTTTCCTCGATTGTACTATGCAGAAAGCTGTAAAGGAGATTTGAACTGAAACTGAAAATAGTAACTAATCTGCAAGTGGATGAACCAAAAGATTCTCAAACCAAATCACATAATGTCAAACAAAATGAGACCAAATAATGAAAATCTTTACATGGGATATTGGGAGGGGGGGGGGTTGGATGTGCAAAACTACATAATTCTTTAATGGGCAAAATTTTATAAATTGGTATGCGAATAGTTTTTTTATTCCACCTAAATAATTATGTAAGACTCCCGTAATTAGTAGACGCTATCAGTTTCAAAGAGAGAGAGTTTCAAAGTGTACATTACACAACCTATGTGAATCCACACATGGTATGGACAGCTGAAACTTTGCTATATGCCCAACAAGTTTCATCGATAGATCATAGAAGTTAGTGATCAAAAACAGAAACTTCGTCTTTACTAACTTTGCTAAGTTTCCGATCTGCAAACATATGGAACCAAAATATTTTATGTTTCCACTCTTAATATTTTACTCTATCCTATACAAATCTCCCACCAACTAATGAGGTGTGAAAATTGGATCTAGTAAGATATCTGATCCAAGAAGATCTAACCTAAAACACCAGCATGGACATAGAGAAAGATAGAAAATTTAAAACTATTGAAACGCCTCCATCAACGGCATGTTTTGGAAGTGCTGAATTCTGAGTGCCTGATCATTAATCAAACTGCTCATATCTTCAATCAACAACGTATCCGAGTCGAGCAAATTTTCCTTTCTTTCAATTTCAGACTTGAGTTTCTCCAATTCAGCTTTCATCAATTCCAGATCCTTCTTCTCATTTTCAATCTGTTCCGCGAGCCTATTCTTCTTATCATTGAGCTTTTTTGTCTCAACAATAGAATTTACCCCATCTTTAATCTCATCAAGCCGAATTCTTAACCAGTTGACATTCACCTTTATTTTCTCAGCATCCCTAACTATAGAGCAATAGGAGTTCAAGAGATTACAATCGACTTCAGTCAAATGTTTCTTTTGGAGTTCTTGGACAATCTTACATATAACTTCTAGAATAGAAGTCAGCATGTAACGTGACTCAAGCGGGCAATCATTTGTAATGTCTCCGTGTTTTTTGACAATTGCTAGAAAGGTTGGTTCAAGACTTGGGTTTATGCAAATTGATTCTTTCGCCAATTTGTGCTTTCTTCTTGGTTTGCTTTTACTTCCTCAAATGCAACCGCTACTTGTTGAAGGAAATTGACATCAATACTACATGTTGGCTGATTACTTAGATCAGCAATTTTCTTTGTTTTGTGATCAAACCGAGCACCAGTAGTTGTGCACGGTTCTTCTTGTGTCGAAGGATTAACACGTGTCCCTTGAATGTCAGTAGCATGAGAAGGAAGACCTTCACCACTATTTGCTTTAACACTATGAGGTGGAATATCTTCAGTTTCCGTATTCACTTCTGAAGTTAATCCTGACTGTGGTGGCATATCTGGTGACCTATTGGCTTGGCCTAACCGACTTTGCTGACATCCTTCAGCTTCAGTTGATGCTTCGGACTGATGAAATGATGATTGTAGTGATGCCACACTATCTTGAATACCAGCTGCACGGGTTAACACAGGTAAAGAACCAAATTAAGAGTAACCTAATCACCAAACCAACGAGTTCAAACAGAACAATGGAGTTGCCAGAAGAGGTACAAAAGCCATGGAAATATGCTAATCCAATGCTATTACCCATAAAACATATATATATATATATTCAAGTTATGCCCATCAAGTATACGAGGATCTATCTCCCTAAAGAGTTCAAAAGAATTTATATATATAAGCACACCACTAAATTTACATTCTTGTTTGTGTTTGGGGATGAAAAATTGCAGCAGGACACCGAGTCCTGAGTTTAATGAAGCCCAACGATCGGGACTGAAATCCAAATTATGAATATGTCATTTGATTGGTGATGCAGAAAGCCAGAAACAACCAGGGTGGAGCCACAATGACAATTAATGGTTCGGCAGAACACACTAACTTTGGCTCAGACCCTGCATTTGTGAAAATAATCTTCTGATATGGATAAATAATCTATGCAGAACCCAGTAAGCAAAGAGAATTATGGTCTAGAACCTCTAAACTAAACATTCTGACTCGGCCTCTGAAAACAACAAGGCATCCTACATAATTGTGGCACCAATTGTTACTCCTTTTTTGTTCTTTCGTTTTTGCACCAAATGTTACTTGACCCGCAATGAACTAAAGAAGCACATTGTTGCAAGCTCAGTACTTTCAAGTTTTTGGTTTTTGTTTCTTACTAGCTAGGTCACAAACAGTGAGCAACTCAAGATTTGGATGTAAATAGACAAAATGAACTCCAAGAAGGTACCCTTAAACATTTATCATTAGAGTAAGAACGCAGTCAATGCTACACATTTCTTAAACTCCGCCCTGTCAAACACCCGGCACGACGTGCAGGGCAGAGCCACCCCTTTATTTACGAGTTCAGCAGAACCAAGTAGGTCTGGCTCTAAATATTTGTGTTATAAAAATCATTTGAAATGTATTACTAGTATATATTTTACTAGCCAAAAATTTCTTTAACAAATTTCACTGCTAAGTTAACTTTTCATTCATTACTTCAATATTGTTTGTTTGAAATTATGACTAAAATAGTTATCCAGTCTCCATACTCCATAGTACCCTTCAAGCCTTCCAACTAAATCAAATGATGTCAACCAAAAAGAGACCATAGAGTCAAACTTTGACTAAGATATTATTGTTACTTCGAAAAAAAAAAAAATACAACCTTTTACGCTTTTACATGGGAACATATAATCAGGGCTGGAAGGGAGTTTTGTTCAGCCAGTTTTGAAAATGGTCTCCTTTTCCGTGAAGAACGACAACCGCGAATACACACTCTTTGAAGAGATCGGGCTAGGAATTATGGGAAGAAGCCCAAAAATAGATTTTGTAACTCAACAGGCATTTGATGAGAAATCAGTTTAATTGATCCGTTATCACAACAAAAACCTGTTGATTCATATTGAAACCTTTTAGCTCCATAAAATGTACAATCAGGAATAATTTTAAAGTGTACGTAATATTTTTGGCAACAAATTACCATTCTGTAAATTGACTTCTAATCTCTTTTTACCTGTACATCGTAATATGATACTGTTACAAACAGCGAAAGTTAAATGCGATATTGCCTTAGCAAAGGGAGACATACCTCTATTTGAAGTAACCACTGGTGATGAAAAGTTTTCTGCTGCATCACATCTACTTGATGTTGATCCTGGTATTCAGATAGTCAACGTTTAGACATGTACAATTAGTATAGTACTTGTAATTTTGCAATTTTTCCCGACTCACCTACTTCGGAGATAGAGGTGCAATCAGTTGTTTTTGTAGCCGCAGAAACATGTCCTATGAAATGGTTGAAGAAAAAGTAGCATAAATTAGTAAATCAATTTATGTATCAAGGTATATCTATATATACACAAGCGACGTTACGCACATGTATGTGTAAAGTTTTATAAAGCAATGTCTATCTGACCTTCATTTCTAGCTAACGAAGAATCAGAAGTTGAAAGCACACTTTGGTTTCCATCTTGAATATCGACTTGTGATGAAGATAGTGCATTATTCGAATGCCTTTTTGATTGTGCATATCTAGTACGACGTCGCGATAGAACTAGTTGTTTTCTTTCAGGTGAAATTTGTGCATATCTAGTACGACGTCGCATATTTCTATTGGCACGCCTTTGTTCCTTAGTGTTTTGAGGTCCATGCAACAAATTGTCATTGTTTGTCGACATTCCTGTTGCAAAGTAGTTTTCAGTTTTGTTAAAGTAATTGTCATAATTCGGTTTATTCTAAAAGTTATAATACATTATATCGGATTCTTTTTTGGTAAACAAAATTGGCCTGACATCATCAAATTGCAATTGAACAGATGCAAGCAAATTAGGAACACACATATTGTTCAAGAATACATAACTGTGTGGAAAAAATTAGGAAATTAAAAAAAAAAAAACAATTGCTTTGGCATATTTTCGAACACCTTAGGTGCATTAGGGTGTGTTTGGTATGACATTCTTGAAAAAGAAGTGATTTTTCCTATTCATTTTCTATTTTCTTGTGTTTGGTATGCAAGCTGAAAAATATCATCATTTCGTATATTCAAAGCAAAACACTATAAACTTTTAGAATTCACAGTGCAATTTCTGGTGGTGGGGTTGGCCGGTGGGAGATGTGGTAGGGGTAGGGTGGGTGCAGGGGTATGTGGATTGGGGATGAGTTTGGTGTGTTTTCACGCACAAAGGAAAATAGGAAAATATTTTTCAGTCATGCCAAACACACCCTTAGGGTTGTTTGGTGCATGGTATGTTCTAATATTAAAGACTAATTTTATATCATATTTGATAGGAGCAGTATAAATTTATTTATCTAAAATCAAACACTTGCATAAAATAAAGATAATCCCAAAGGTGGAATATCCCACCTTATCCCACTAAGGTTGGGATTATTTCGAAATGGGATAAAATAATCCCATAAGGTGGGATAAATTAATCCCGGGATAATTTTAGCTACCTACCAAACGATCATTAGTGTAGTAGAATCACGTTAACAATCCCTATGCTGTCAAAATAAAGCCCTTCACTTTGTACAGTAAGAAATTGCAGTAAAAACTTACCAACATAAAGTGCTAAGATGAACACCAGAGGAAGAAGCTAATGAAATTCCAGAAAATTACAGAAATGGAACAGAGAGAGAAATTGAAGAAAACAAAATGGGTGTGACCAGCAAAGTGAATATGAAAAGATGCTAAAGAGAGATATACATTTTCCTATTAAAAAAATGAATATTCTAATCATCAAAAAGAACAAAGAAAAGTAGACTGTCAGAACAGCAAGATAATGATATATAGAATTTCAAGCATTGTCAACATACCACAAGTGGATATATATATATTTTTTTTCAATTGTTAAACTTTTTTGATTTTCTAGGCTGGAGACGATAATTTGTTATTCATAAATGTATTACGATTCATATATCCTATTTTAAAAGGAATTATAGACGAGAATATAAGCTTTTGGGAAATTTAACCACGTGATATCTCAGTGAACGTATTGAGACCCGGTGAGAGAGCCAGATAGATTTCATTTCTATAAGAGGTCAGTTGGCTATAACTAACCGCACGTAGATGATATTGTAAACCTTGATAAAATTTAGTTCCTTCCAAACAATTTCTACATTGTCTCTTTTACATCCTGTTTATGCATGTGGTAAACGTGGGAAGAGAAAGAATTAGTAGGTGGTTAATAAATATCATGTCTGTTAATACTTTCTAATGGGGTCGAAATTCATCAAACATGGATTTATAGTGTTTGGCTGTAAGTTGCTGAAAAAATCATGTATGAAACCTGATCTTGAACTGACCCGCAACGGAGTGAATGCTAAGCTGAAGGTTTGGAGACAAACTCTGGAGTCTAAAGGGTTCAAGTTGAGTAGGACCAAGACAGAGTACATGGAGTGCAAGTTTGGTGACGAGACACATGAGGCTGGCGTGGAAGTGAGGCCGGGTACCCAGGCCATCCAAAAGAAAGGAAATTTTAAGTATCTTGGGTCTATTGTACAAGGAGATGGGGATATTGACGATGATGTCACGCATCGTATTGGTGCAGGGTGGATGAAATGGAGGCTCGGCTTGAGTCTGTGTGTGATAAAGATGGTGCCACCAAAGCTTAAGGCAAGTTCTACAAAGTGGTAGTGAGACCGACTTTGTTGTACGGGGGGAGTGTTCCCAGGCGATCGAAGAACTCGCACGTCCAGAAGATGAAAGTTGCGGAAATGAGAATGCTGCGATGGATGTGTGGGCACACCAGGCGAGATAGGATTAGGAATGAAGATATCCGAGATAAGGTGAGAGTGGCATCAGTGGAGGACAAGATGCGTGAAGCGCGACTGAGATGGTTTGGCATGTGAGGAGGAGAGACACAGATGCCCCAGTGCGGAGGTGTGAAAGGTTGGCTATGGATGATTTCGAAAGAGGTAGAGGTAGGCGAAGAAGTATTCGAGAGAGGTGCTTGGAGATGACATGGCCCCGATTTCGGCTTATCGAGGATATGACCTTAGATAGGAGGCTATGGAGGACTCTGATTAGGGTAGAAGGCTAGTAGGTAATCCCACGTATCCCGTCGTACTAGTAGTCGCAGTTTTGATCTTCATTTTCTTGTCCTTTGATTCGTGCAACTAAATGTTGGTCCTTGTACCACAATTATCGTATTTATCCGTGGTAGCCTCTTGTTTCTATTTTCTCAGACCACTTTATCATGACTTTTCGCTTTCGTTAGTTTTATTTTCATATTGTTTTGAACTATTTCTAACTTATCCGACCTTTTCTCATCATGTTTCTCTTGAGCCGAGGGTCTTCAGGAAACAGCCCCTCGTATCTTCGAGATGAGGGTAAGGTGCACAGACATTTTACCCTCCCAGGACACATGTGGGATTTCACCGGGTTGTTGTTGTTGAAACCTGATCTTGAACCAAAAACATATATACTTCTATATATTCACAATATATACACACACATGTCCACTGTCTAGTTCAACTATCTTCAAGCGTTGTCATAAGTGTTTGCATATTTAAACACAACACAACCATATTCTAATATCTTCAACCAGATCCATTCATACAAATCTGGGTGACCAATAAATTACATACCCAGCTAACGATGTGTTCAAGAAATAGAAATAACCAGAGAAACCTTTGAATGAGTTGTATATTCTATGCTAAATATCGAGATTATACATTGGGGGCGGCGGGGGGGGGGGGGGTGGTTTACTATCTTTATTGGTGATCTCTAAGTTCAATTTTGTAAGGGGATCTTTGAGAGAAAAACTTAATGCACAACATGTTTCAACAAAGTTGAATCTTAACTGTCTATAATCTGTGGACCTAATACTAGTATATTATTAATAGCAGTACATTGTTAGAGTAACACTAAAGGTGGACAAAAGTTATTAATCACACCATTTACTTTAAGCTTTCACATATGTAAAGTAAGTAATCACACAATTTCACAAGACACACTTCTCCAGTAGTATTTCAAAAATACTAATCTTGACAAATGCTTTAGTGTAGCTTTTACTAATATAAATTTCATTTTACCTGAGTGGCAAAGTACTTTGTCTCACTTGCTGATGCTCCTTGCAACTCGTTTGCACATTTTTCAAGAGACAAATTATAGGCAGAAGTCATAAGAAAATATCTTGCAGCTGATCAGTTTCAACTATATTGACTCAATCTAAGTCCAGCTTTATTTCATCAAAGTAGTCAACTGCCTAAGCTATGCGTGCTGTTAAAACAGAGATTTTGTTTCAAAAGTGTATTACAACCTATATGAACCCACACATGCTTTGGACACTTTAAGATTGTTCTATTCTACACCAAACAAGTTCCATAGGGGACCAATCAAAAGAAAAAAGTACCACAGATCGAAGAAGATAGTGATCAAAAAACAAACTTTGTTTCTACTGAATCTCCTTACCAAGTCTTTACTGCTAACGCCCTTAAGTCGTTACTGCTACTTCAATAGGGCGAGCAGTTTGATAGTGACTTCTTTCGTTTGGTAGGGCTACGAAAGGCTACTTCAATGACGGAAACAGCCGGAAACTCGAGAGGGTCGCCTTTGGAGAAGCGTTTGCCGGTAACCAAAGCCTCACTCTGATTATGTCGTGAGGCTGACTGAGGCATGCATATACAGCATAACAGTCATCAATGCAGTTCGTATAGAGAAGAAAAAAAGGGGCGAATTTCCAATTTGCTAGCATGTACAGCAAAAATACTTCTATTCCAGCCTTGAATATTTTACTGTATTACAGAAGAGCTCCCACCAACTAATGAGATGTGAGAGTTAGATCAAATGACACTTTGGGTAAGTAACAATAAGCTAGAGGAATATCTATCCTAAAACATCAGAATAGACTAAGGGTAGACAAAAGATTTTGACACAGTAGAACTATTGAAACGCCTCCATCAATGGCATATTTTGAAACTGCTGAATTTTGAGTGCCCGATTATTAATCCAACTGCTTATATCTTCAGTCAGCTGCATTTCCAAGTCGAGCTGACCTTCCCTTCTTCTAATTTCAGAATTGAGTTTCTCCAATTAAGCTTTCATTGATTCCAGATCCTTCTTCTCATTTTCAATCCGTTCCGCAAACCTATTCTTCTCATCATTGAGCTTTTTTGTCTCAACAATACAATTTATCGCATCTCTAATCTCATCAAGCCGAGTTCTTAACCAGTTAACATTTACCTTCATTTTCTCAGCATCCTTGACTACCAAGTAATAGGAGTCCAGGACATTACGATCAACTTCAGTCAAATGTTTCTTTTGGAGTTCTTGGACAACCTTACATATAACTTCGAGAACAGAAGTAAGCATTTCACCCGACTCCATTGGACAATCCTTTGTAATGTCTCCGTGTTTATCGCAAATGGCCAGAAAAGTTGGCTCAAGACTCGGATTCATGGTAATTGATTGTTTCACCGTTTTTGTGCTTTCTTCTTGATTTGCTTTCACTTCTTCAAAAGCAACCGCCACTCGTTGAAGGAAATTGACATCAACGAAGCATGTTGGCTGAATACTTAGATCTGCCCCTAGAACAAAAGTAGTACAAGGAGGAGGAAGAACTTCACCGATACCTCCTTGAATAACATCAGGTACAATATCTGCAATTTCTGTCTTCACTTCTTTTAGTAATCCTGACTTTGGCTGCATAGCTGGTGAAGTATTGGTTCCGCCTAACTGACTTGTCACTATAGCACTTATTCGACATCCTTTAGCTTTGGTTGATGCTTCAGACTGAAGAATTGATGGGTTTAATGATGCCACACTATCGTGAAGACCAACTGCAGGGGTGTTACACATGTAAGGGAACAAATTAAGAGCATCTAATCACCAAACCATTCAAGTTAAAGCAGAAAGAACAATGGGGTTGTCCTTTCCTATTAGTAAATAGACAAAATCAACTCCTACAAAGTATCCTTAGAATTCTATTGATAGAGTGAGTGATTAAGACATAAAATTGATAAATAATTTCTCTATTAGCCTAACTTTTTTTTTTATCCGTCTGAATTCGCAACCTAGGAAACTCGGGTATAATGGGCCCGCCCTGTATTCTTCTCCACTTAAATTCCTTCAACCTTTGTCACTAGAACTAAGCCCTGGGGCTCTATCCAACTATCGTTTCAAACACTAATTTTTTTAATTTTTTTTTCCTATAAAAGCAGGCTATCCAGCTTTTTATTTCATTACTTCGCTAAATTAAGTTATCCAGCCTCCATAAGCTTCGAACCTTCCAACCCCATCAAACAAAATGAGACCATGAAGTCAAACTTTGACTAAAACATTCCGACCAGCTTGCACACACCTCGAGTAATATCATGATTTCCTCCCACCAACACATATATTGACTAGGCCATTTTCAAGTCTGATTAATTCACTGAACACCTACTACCTATCATAAGGTATTGGATAACTCTGTCCATTACATTAAATTAGATAAAACCTTTAAATGAAAGAAAAGAAAAAAGAAGTTAGAACAGGATGTGGGGTTACTCACCAGATGGTCTCTGTTTGTGTGAAGAAGTCCGATGTTGATCATGGGTCGCGTAAAATGATTGTGGTGGACCTCTTTTCCTTGACCCACAACCTGAATTCCTCCCAACAACTTGACCCTTTTTGTTCATGCATATTGCAAAACCAGGTGGTATTTCTTTATCATAGTTTTGCTCTGTCATTGTTCTTGATTTTAGACAAGAAAAGAAGACAGAGAATGAAAAAAGATGGCTGAAAAATGTTTATTTCTTGGAAGAGAAGATGATGTGTAAAGGTGGAGATAATGATACTAAAAATGTTGGGATTTTTGTTTAAGGTGATGTTGGTGGCAGAAACATAAAAGTAGAAAGCAGGTGCTAGAAAAATCAAATAAGCGTGGGAAAAGGGGAAGTCCATACTCAGTATTTATGTTAAAATTAATTGATAGGTTGAAAATCTCTATCTCTATATAATATAAAGCTAGATATAGGTAAGGTGATGTGGCACCTCTCTATGGTCAAGGATTTTATTTATTTTTTTTCTCCTTTTTTGGCCTTTTTCTTTCATTTTTTCCAATTCAATTTGCTTAGTAATTAGAAATTGATCATTATCTATTCTATTTGATTTATTGCATCTCATTATGATTACTTCAGTTGCAAAAAACTCTTGACTATTTGTTTTCACCATCATGCCTAAGAGACGTGTGTGTATTTAATTCTGTCGTATTTATTAAGGCCAGGGGCAACGTGCATGGGTCTTAAATTGCTACTTTTAATATGAATTTTGGAGCAATCTTATATAAAATACCTCTACATGTTAGATTTTCTTTCCCATCTTTCCATGGTATCAAGCTCCAATACAACATTTGCCCCATTCTGACAGTGAGTCGTCTTACTAATTTATCATTTTGATTTTTAGATGGCTTAATTTTAGTTTAATTTGATAGTTTCTAGGCTTTGATTTTTTTCTTTGTTTATTATTTTATGTAAGGATTTAATTGTTTTTTCGTATTGGTGGGTGGTTTACAGTGATTTGACAAGTTCTCAAAGAATATGAACGTCGAGAAGGAATTGTCTTATCGTATGTAATTTATTGATTCTTTCATTGCCATTATTTCTGCACACTCGAGGTTTAATTTTTGTTTTTGAAAAATAAATCAGTAAAATTATATTTGATCAGGATAGAATTAATATATTGAGAATAAAAACTAACCTTAATTGTGTCTAATTTAGAAGTTTGAGATTTAGCCGCAATGAGAAAGGGTGAAAATTGTGTTTGTGTAATTTACTCGAAATACTCATTTAATTTGTTATGTTTTGAATCGTGTTTGAATGAATAATTTGATAACATGGAAGAAAAAATTATTCAATGACAACTTTTACAATGTATCTGGTTCTTGATCAAATGGGAAACATTATTAATCCAATGCTGAAGACAATTTTCTTTTCTTTTTTTGGCGTCTGGACACTGATCGTAGGAGCAAACTTTGAGTATTTGTAGAATTTAGTTTGTAACGAAAATGCCTCATTATTATTGTATCATTGTTATCATATATTAAGTGCTATTTAAATATAAGCTAAGGAAACTAAAACAGACAATTTTTATATAAAGATAATTTGGGAGCTTTTAAATATAGTCATTATTTAGAGGGGAGTAGGACCATTAGTGAGGAAGTTTTTCTTTGAAAGAATTGTAAGATAATAATTAATTATTATTCTCAATAGAAGTTTACGATTTGAATCATATTTTAAAAGAATAATTTGATAACAAGAAGGACAAAATTATTCAATGCATATGCTTTCGACTTTAAGAAATATTTAGAAATTTGGAAAGCTCATTACTGGTGTTTTTCCAAATATCAACTCTATTTTATTGCCTAAAAAGACTTTTGCTAATCAAAAGTTTAAATCCATCTATATAAAATTCTATTTTCTCAATATACAGTTAAGTGTATGTTAATTATGTATTTTAATATAAATTATAGGATGAATATATACACATTGAATTTTAATATAAATTCACCTTATTATTTCTAATATATACACCTTGAATTATTCATTCTTAATTAGGTTATACTTAAACAAGCTTCATTGAAAATGTATAATTAACTATATATTGTACAGAAATATATGCCTGAATAATCGTAATGTATGAATTAGTATTAGTATATGAATATAATCAACTCAAAATATATGTTGCTTATGAGGTTTTTTTTTTTCCCACTAAAATGAGGGATATGATAAATTTGCATTAATTATTTATTTATTGATGATTTCGTAGATATAATAATATAATTTATAACCGTGCGAAGCGCGGATATATTCACTAGTTCTTTATATGGTTAATGTAAACAGCTTTTATAGGAAATTTTTACTACTCCCTCCGATAGTTAATTTAACTAAACTGTCTCTAATTAAATAGATATTAAAATTTGATCACATTTCACTTAATAGGAATAAATTTGAAAAGATAAAATTAATTCTTTTTTAATTTGATAAGTGAACACTTTTTTTTATTCGGAGGGAGTAACTCATACTTGTGTGAGGCATTTGCGTATTGACAAATGGACTGTCGTAGGTCTCGCTTTCCAAGCAATCAAACACCCGTGTCCTTTCTTCTTTGCCATAATTTACCTCCTCTTTTATCTTCTTTGAATGGCATTGTTTTTGATGAGTAATCAATCCATCATCATTTTCTTTTATTTTTATCTATTTTTATTATTTGGAAAAATGTTAAGGTAGGTAAAATATCTGAAATTTGAAGGAATTAAAAAGCTGGATAGTAAAACTGAAGAATATCTGGGTAAATTTATCGGTAGTCATCCAACTTAAAATTTAACATACAAAAATTAATTTTCTATTATTTTATTACAATAACAGTCGTCTACCTTTAATATTTATTACACAAAAATCACTTATCTATTTTTTTTATCACATAAAAGCAATCCAACTATGAAGTTTGTCATATAAAATTTATTTTTCTATTTTTTGAAAGGTGTTTATTAAATTTATTATACGAATGAGTATATTAGTAAGAGAAAATAGTCAAATCATATTATTTTAACATTAATGATAATGAGTTAAAATTATTCCAAAAAAATCAAAATAAGAAAAGCAAATGTAATATTATACACCACAATTAATTTGGTGTTATGAAGCAAATTATTAAGGGAGGTTTAAAATTTATTCCCAATGTAATTAACTGCGATTTAATATTTTTTTCGTACATAATATCAAAATCCAGGTGAAATTTATTTTTTGGTTAACTTGGTATGCGACAAAAAATAGAAAAAATAATTGTGTGATAAACTTTAAAGCTGAATGATTTTAGGTGAAAAGAATAAAAAATAAGTTTTGTATGATATGATACATTTTAAAATTGAATGATCTTTATATAATAACAATAAAAAATAATTTTTATGTAATAAACTCAAAAGAAGAAATTACTCCAAAATATCTTACAAAATTATGGTCTCCATATAATAAAATTGGTTTCAAAGTTTGATGGAAACGAGGAAAAGAAAAACAGTGGATTAAAGCCATTCCAATTAACAAAAAAAAACGTTAAAGGGTCAAATATAAAATTTATATTTTCTTCTTTAGGTGTTTATTAAATTTATCATACAAATGAATATTAGCCAACAGAAAATAGTCAACCATATTATTTTAACATTAATGATAATGATTACCACCCATCTCCGCCAAAAACGACAATCAAACTTAAACATAAAGAAAAGCATTACATATGCGTAAAGGAGAATGACACGATATAGAAATGGCATATCAAGCCTGGAATACCCATAATTACGACTTACTATAACACAAACTTATTAATAACTAGCAAACCTATGAATCAAGCTCTGATCTTTGACGTTGCTTTCTGGTTGATTGTAAGATACTATGATACATTTGAGTAGCAAACTCCTGATACCATCGCAA
The DNA here is from genome assembly GCF_029784015.1 of Lycium ferocissimum. Taxonomy (NCBI): domain Eukaryota; kingdom Viridiplantae; phylum Streptophyta; class Magnoliopsida; order Solanales; family Solanaceae; genus Lycium; species Lycium ferocissimum. The sequence continues at coordinate 36,906,022 of NC_081350.1, read as the reverse complement.
AACGTATTGAATTTTTATATTTTCATTTTCAAAACCCAAAAACTTTATTAGCCCAACCAAAATAATTTTCAATAAAAATTGAAATTGGGGCACGAAACAAATTCATTTGTGTATGAATGTTGAACCCAACCCATTAATTCTTTTTTGAGAAGAAAAAAAAAAGAAAAACGAATTGTGTGATTAATGTCCAAAAATCAACAAGGGTAGAATTTTAGTTCCAATACTCTAGCAATGTATAAATAAAAAAAATAGTCTATGTTTTGAGATCAATGTCATATGGATTGCCCTTTTAGTTGAATGAGCTCCATATCCCGGAAGTATTGGATGGGTTCATAAAAATAATTTATTGGATGGCGGAGATGGGTAAACTCAAGAAGAAGATAGTTTGAGGGGCGTAGTGACAAAGGGGTAGTGAAGATATGGGTTGGGGCGTGAGGTGGCATTCCACGTGGCGTCCACCTCACCAAAATGTCAATGCCACATGTCCATTTGATCAATTTAAAGGGATATATTTATACCCAAAGTTTGATAGGATAATTGACCTAAAGTATAACGAGGGGTATATTTGGCCCTTTTTCGATAGTCCAAGGGTATATTTGACCCTTTTCCGTAAAAAAAAAGTCCCTCACACAAATAACAATAGTTGTGCCTAACCCAGAATAAAAAAAATTCAGCTTTATCTTATTCAAAAATAATTCTAAATATTGGCGTTCCAAGTAATTTGCTATGACAGGTTACAATTTACTAGTACTATAAAACTTCCTTTACATTATCGTATATATAAAGTTCTATATATTGATGATGTAAAAAATATCTACACAACTATATATCACTTGTTAGGTAATTAGAAATATATCTTTTCATAAACATTGATTAAAAAGGGAATGGCTTTAGCTTTAATTGATTGCCACTGTGTACTGCACCTGAGAAGGGGAAAAAAAAAAAAAACTGAAAAAGGTTAAAACTCAGATTTTGACAAATGATACAACTGGAATATTCAGAGTTTTCATCTCATTTATCTTTAGCCTTGTGAGGAAACATTCAACGGCTATGATCATATCAAGATGTCAAGTTTTATTTCCTCAACTGTACTATGCAGAAAAGCTGCAAGGACATGTGAACTGAAACTGAAAATAGTAGCTAATTCTCCCCCCTCGCCCCCGCCCCCCCCGCCCCCCCGCCCCAAACACCGTCTCTAAAAGCTGTGGTTCATACTTTTTTTCACTGTATGAAAGTTTTCATTAAAAAGGGTCTGCAGGTTTCTACTTGCTGTGATACAAATGGCAGAAAATTTAAAACTCTGAATTATGAAATAGTAATATGACAACTCGCATTCTTCTCAGTCTGTCTCAAGCTGGTCATAAACTACTCCTTTTATTTAATATGATAGGGATGGGTAATATAAAATCTTCTACTTGATTCCCTTGCTTAATAGGAGTAGTAATGAATTTTCTTTTACCAGAGTATAACAAGAAAAGAACAAACAGTAATGCAGGCAAGCAAGATATCTACTAAGTACTAGAAGAATGGTACACTAGATGAAGACATAACACATAGAACTACAAGTAGCAAATACTGAGGAATGTTATGGGACTTCTATTGATGTACAGAAAGAAACCAATTAGAGTGAAAGGCAAGTTTTATAAAATATAGAGCGAGATCAGCAATGTTATGTGGATGAGAGACGCGCCTATAATGCCCAACATATCCACAAGATGAGTATCATATAAATGTGAATGTTAAAATGGCCTGTGCTTTCATACAAAAACAAAGAAGATTGTAATAATCATATAAGACAGAAGGTAAAACACAGAGCATGATTCCCCATAGCATGTGGAACCAAAAAATCTTATGTTTCCCCCTTGAACAATTTACTCTATCCTGTAGAAAATCCCCCACCAACTAATGAGATGTGAAAATTGGATCTAATAAGTCATCTGATCCAAGAATAACTAAGCGTCAATTTCATCCTCAGCTAAGAACCTTCAAAGTTGAACCCATAGAACTAAGATCCTGAATCCACCTCTGACCTCAAGCAATCGGTGGCGGACACAATGCCATCGAGAGCTGCATTTTCGCGCTGATCAATTTCCCTAACTGCCTCCACTTGGATACAAAGTTTTTCAACCTCACGATGCGCAATCTCATAGGCTGCGACAGATTTTTGTTTCTTACGTTTCAGAACCTCTTCATCCTGTTTTGCAGCATCCAAACATTGTTTCAGCTTACCAATTGCCTCCACTATATTTCTTTCCAAAGTTGCCTTCTTTTCCATGACCATCAGCATATCTCCTTCAGTATGAAAGATGTTGTCTTTAAGATTGTTTGCACAAATTATGGCTTCTTCATATCGTGTCTTCAGCTCAACAGGAAAAGATTGCATCTTTTCTGTCTCTTTGTCATGAGCAAATCATAGTGATATATGATGAAATCTTTGACGTTATTGTAGAAAGAAGTATAATCCGCTTGAAGAATATCCAAGGTGAAGAAGGCGTTATTCGCGCACTTAACCATGGTTTCCAAGTTTTTCGTGCTCTTGATGAGCTGGTAAAACAACAGAGACTTGGCATGAGAGATCATGGTCTTTGATGTTTCATTAATGTGGGAAGAACATTCATTAGTCCGAAGACGTGGATTTGGTGGTGGACTCAGCATTGACAATGGATTAAGGTTTATCTTTGTGTCTCTCTGTTCTTTATCTACAATTAGTAGAGGCGCATTTATGCTCGATCCCAGTGGTGGCGGCACAGGAGGCAATGGCACTGCTGGCGTTTCTTTTGTTGCCACAGTTGGCGCTTCAACATCAACAACATCAAAAGATTTAGTTCAAGAAATCAGAAAAAAGCAACAAAAAAGGTTATCCTGTTAAATACTTTGGTTCATTTAACATTGCTTGATGTTGTAACTTGTAAGCTATGTGCATACTACACTGCCACTGGGTAATTACTCGACGTGGTACTTTGTAAACAACATCAAAATATCATATTTATCCATACCAGTATATCCTTTCTATTCCAATCACAACGTAAAGAGAAGCCTCTAAGATTTTCATGTTGCAATTATTTGTATAGTTAATGTAGGCCAAACTGATAAAATATTCAAAGGGGATAACCGGACGAGCAAAGCAATAGGGACATACATTCAAACTTCAAAGAAATTAACATCTACAGTATATCAAATGAATTAAGCTTATCTTTTTCCTTTTATCTTATCAATTAATTGGACATTGACGATATCTACTTGACCATAGAAGGAGTTCTTTTTTGTTCTTTACTTTTCTTCCTTCCCTTCATTCAACTATATATAAACTCAGTTTTATTAAAAATTATACTAAAGAATCACTAATACAGGTCTTAACAAAGACCTTGCTTCAGGTTCATGTGTATCTCGTCAATGGATTTCAAAAAGCACATTCCGTGTGGGTTTGCCATTTGCGTAATCCACATTCTGCTCATATGTAAAATATGGGTGGGTTGGACATTAAACCCATTTTCATTCAACCGGCCCAAATCCGACCCAACCCGACCATTTGTCACCCCTACTCGGAACACACCCTTTATATAGAGAGAAACGTGCATTCACATCTCCCTAAGGGAAGGGTTCAAACCCTATCAGTAGATCCCCTTTCCCCTCATCCTCCCTGATGTAATAAAAAGAAAAAACCACAACCCCCCTCCACAAGAAAAGAAACGTTGGACCAAAAGGGAGCAAGAAAACCACAAACCAGAGAAATTGAGAAGCATAAACAAGAATCAATAGCTTGGTATTACACATATAACCAAGTAGCAGAGGTGGATCCAGGATTTAAATTTTATGGGTTCAATCTTACAATTTTTAGCATTGAACCCATTATATTTTTAAAGTTAGGGGTTCATATCTACTATTTATTACAATTTTAGTAATTTTTTACACATAAATTTAGGCTCCGCGTCGAAAGTTTGGTAACTGAACCCCCCACCTTGTAGGCTAGATACGCCTCTGCGGCAAGGAGCAATACCTTTTTTAGACTGAAGCTCTTTATATTATATAAAAAAATGAACTTTAATTTGCTCTGACCCTTAATATACTAACTTTGAAGACATGTTTAACAGAAATTAGCAAATAAAACAATACGCAGAATGTAAAATCCAAGACGAGGGTTGAGAAGCATAAACAAGAAGTGATAGCTTAGTATCATACATATGACCTAAGAGTGAAGATCTTTATATTTTTTACAAAGATGAACTTTAACCTGCTCTGAGACCCTTTAAAAAAAAAACAAGTGCCATAGAGCAACTTGAACGAGTCTTCCCCCACCACCCCAACTATCAAAATGCAAACTTTGAACACATATTCAACAGAAATTAGCAAATGAAACAAAACCAACAAACAACAACAACAACATACCCAGTGAAATCCCACCACAGAGTGGTGTCTGAAGAGGGGACCTTATCCATAGACCCTCAGCACAAGACAAGCCGTTCAAAAAAAGTATAAAAAGCCATGGCAAAAATACTATAAAAACATGATAAAGCTGTCTGGGAAAAAAGGGGTCGTAACTCCCACAAAATAATACGATAATCGAAGTACAAGAAACAACAGATATCAGCAAAAATTGAAGGACAACAAAATCAAACAAAAACCCAAGTAAAATCCAAGAAAAGCACAAACCTTAGAAGGTAAGAAGCATAAACAAGAAGCGACAGCTTAGTATTACTAGTGGTGAAGAAGAAGCTCACCTTGTTTTCGAGGGCGACCTCTTCTACGTTTCACCATGCATTTCTCACTTTGCTGATTAGAAATTGTTGAAGGATTAATGCTACTAGGCATAGTTGTCTTGGCCAAATGTACTGCAACAAAACCAGGTGGCATTTCTGTCATTGTTAATAGATGCAAAGATTACTTAAAGGGCTATTTTTGGATGAATGTCTTTAAAAAAAAAAAAAAAAAAAAAGACTGAATGATTTTTGGACTGCAAAAATGGGAAAAAAGAGCTAGCTGGAAAAAGTGCAGAGGAAAAAAGATGGCTGAAAAATGTTTATTTCTTGGAAGTGAAGATGGTGGGTAAAGGTGGTGATAATGATACTAAAAGTGTTGGTGGGATTTAGTTCGTTTAAGTGATGTTGATGGCAGAAACATAAAAGTAGAAACCAGGTGCAGAAAATGAAATAAGTGTGGGAAATAGGACACACATCAAGAAGATGAATATTACTTGCCAATCCAACTTTTTGTAGTGCTTAATTGGTACTTTAGTTACATTATAAGTTATAACTAAGCCTTACCAACTAAGAGTTCCTTCTTCCAAATTTGCTTCCATATTTGTCTTTTATTACTTCATTTATTATAAGGTGTTTTATAAAGGTTAAGCATTTTTAAGTCTTTTTTTGTAATATAAAATTCCTTAGACTAACTTTTTTGAAGATGATGTAACATGTACTTTAACTTTTTCTTATGCCACATTTTTTCTCCTACTATATTTCTTTATTACTTAGGGTGTCACACCCAATTTTGATAAATTTAGAAAATTTCAAGCTCCTCTTGAAACACTTATAAGAAATTGTGAACTGTGATGATGTCAATTAAAAAAAAAAAAAGTTAATACGTGTAATTTGAATGGGAAAATGCACCACATTTGCAGTTACCTTAATTTAAACACGTATTACACACAAGAATTGAATTTAATTGTCCAAAGCGAAACTTTAAAAATTTAACAGATAAAATTGATCTTCGTTTGAATTTTATATTGTTACCTAATTTGTTTATTTTTATCTAAATTATTTGTTAATAATATTGAAATGGAAACAGCTCTTTTTTAAGATATTGTTACCTAATTTGTTTATTTTATCTAAATTATTTGTTAATAATATTGAAATTCAATTTTCACCGTGTTGTGTTTGGTTTGTATGTTGATTAGCTATATCGTTCATGCTTAACAAAATTAACTTTTTTCGAATATTATTTGGTATATTCTAATATGTTATTTTTTAAATGCATATGTACTCAAATATTACATAGTTTCTAAATGATAACATAATGAACAATGTTTGTTGTAGCTTATACTCCATTCATCTAAAGAAAAATAGTGACATGCGTACTACGTGCAGTGGCGAAGTCAGGATTTTCACTAAGGGGGTTCAAATATGAAAAAATAAACACACAAAGAAGCGAAGGGGGTTCAACGTCTAATATATATACCTAAAAAAAAAATTAACCATATATAATAGTGTAATTTTCCGCCGAAAGGGATTCGGATGAACCCCTTGACCCTTCCTCCCTCCGCCTCTGACTACGCGGTATGAATTCATAAATATATTTCTTAATATAAATTTACACTTTAAAAATTACATTAAAAAAATTCTTGAAATTAACTCTTAAAATGTCAATTCCTATATCATACTTTTTTTTAACCTTTTTGGACAGATTTTATATTTTATGTCTTCTCTTAAATTAAACTTTAAGAATTTGGATGATTCGTCTTAATTTTTAATTTACAAATCCAATTAGTTTAGACCATTTTATGTCTTTTCTTAAATTAGACTTTTAAGATTTTGATTGATTCGTCTTAATTCTTTACTTATAATTGCAACTGTTTTAAACAATTTTGACAAAGAAACATATATAAATCTTCATAGTTAAAAATATTTTGATGTGGGATTTTATTTAAATTCTATATCTAAATTATTTTCTTAGTCTTGATAATATAATTTATCGGCCAACTCGAGTTAAATATTGTTAAATATATATATATATATATATTTATGACATGGAAACCCGCATGATCGATTTTGAGTATTGTTTTTTTTTTTTTTTTGAAGGGGGGGGGGGGGGGGGCGCTAAAAAATGTTAGATAGTATTTGTTAGCATAGTGAAACATGGTTAAATGAATCATGCAGCATTGAAGCTTCATTTGTGTTTGAGAAAATAATCAAAATATACATTTTATAAAATAATGTTCCACTTAAACTAACAAAAGGAAAAAATGTCATTTTCTCATTACATAACTTTAGAAAGTAAAAGGAAAGTTTAATTATATTGAGAAAAATATTCTTCATATTTTCAACATACTTTGTATAATTTAAATGAATTGACATATACAAATATTGTAAAGTATAAAATTTTATTTAAAAGTTATCTTTGTTTTATAAGTAACCTTATCAAAATCTCAATAAAGAGTAAATGTAGCATATAACTGATGTCTCTTATTTTTCTTCTTTTTGGAAGAAACCGTTAGAGTTCATAATGGATGTTGTTAATCACACATATGCTATAACTAAGTTGGATTTCAAGAAATTATCAAAATCTAAAATTTAAATAAAATTTAACAAATAACAAAAAAATTTAAATACATTTGTTCAATTTAAATATTAAGTCTTTTGTTTTTAAAAGTTTGCAAAGACTGTTGAACTCATTTTTCAATAACTTAATATATAAAAAAAAGCGAAAAAATATAAGTAATTACAAATGTAACTTTGCCAGATGCCACTAGTTGAATAGGATAAGTGTATTACAAGACACATTAAATTAAATAGTCCCTCCAACTACCAAAATCTCCCTATTTGTAAAAGTGATTTTCGAAAAAAATAATTCTAAAGGACTAACATAGAAATTTCACCTCAACTTTTGTTTTTATTACAAAAATTATTGTATCTATCCCGAATTTTTTCATTGATTTTAGTCAAAGCGCTCAAAATTGGTTGACCAGTTCGGATACAGCCACACCCACATCATGTCGATACGAGTGTGACACCGAAAGTGATGAGTCCGATCAACTTAGGTATGATCGAGGTTCCAAAAATGCTTCCGGAATTTTTTTTTTTCTCAATTACTGAAAAATAACTTGTAGTAGTAGTTATTAGAAATACTATTTTTTCTTAAAAGTTTGGTCAACTCTAATGGCATGAGAAAATTTATTTCACAAGCGGGCCATTTAGGTATTTATGTGTAATTTTTTGATATTCTAATTGGTAATCTGACAAAGTTGTCACAGCTTAAAATTAAATGATGCGGCTTTCACGGTCGGCATAGAAAGGTTTATAACTATTCGTAAAATAGTTTTAAGAATTGGTGTTCCACGTACTTTGCTATCATAGGTTAAAATTCATTGATAATATAATAAAAAATTATATTATCGTGTATATAACTTAATTCTTTCCTGAATCAGTTTTAAGTTCTAGTAAATATTTTAGACATGAAATTATTTATTCAGTAATTAGAGATAAATATCTTCATAAACAATGATTGGTAAAAATAAAGGAACAGCTTTAGCTCTAATTGATTGCTACTATGTACTGTACTTGAGAAGGAAAAAAGCAAAACCGAAAAAGGTTAAAACTCAGATTTTGGCCAATGATACAATTTGAAAATTGTTTTCGTCAAATGAGTTATGCAGAAAGCTGTAAAAGGAAATTTGAACTGAAACCGCCCCAAAAATAGTGTAGCAATTTGTAAGTAGATGAAAATGTATTCAATATAACATGCCCAATTACCGGATTACTTTGTTACTATTACAATCTTGCTCTTAATACAACATTACAATATATACAGAGGTTAAATAGAGAGTCCTAAATATGTTTTAACAATTCATAGTTTCGCACTAACCAACACACTATAGCAATAACTAAAACTCATTTTTTCCATACAATTACAGTATAGATACAAGTCCATTTTTTGAAGACATTTAATTGACACAATCGGATGTTTTTGGGCACCACGCTAACAAGAGTCTTCTTTGGATGATTGGAACCTTTGTTTCCTGTTAACAAAATCGAGGTACCCCTGCCGAAAAAATATATTGAACCACAAGGTTGGTGTTGAACTTTTGTAAACCAACATGCTGAGCATACACGAGTAGAAAATTCAAGAAACTCTCCCTGAAGAAGCTCTTATCATGCATACTCAAATGTGATAAACTCAGATAACAAGCCTTCTACAACTAGGAGATATGTCCTTGTGCATAGTCTGTTGCTTTTTTAGAAAAAAAAAATCAAGTCATCAGTCATGTATATTATTAATAAAGATTCCACAGAGGGGGACATAAAGCCTGGAACCTCTAGTAACATGCATAAATTACATGAAAGAAGCATAAGGGGGTTGCCCTTTACAGAAAAGCCCACAAAAGAAAGGTACTGTGACCCAATTCCAATAGGGACTCTAATCTGTCGCTAAACGCTGCATGTAAGAGATTGGCAATCTTCAGAATATGTAACGGTGTTCACTTCAAACAGTTCTGTTATATGACTTCATCTTGACTCACAAAACGTCAACTTTATTTTCATGTTCAAACAACTACTTAGTTTGACTGACGGATGTACAAAACTTCGGAATATTATGATAAAAAAATAGAGATTTTAATAATATAATCAAATTGCGTTTCGAATCTCGTAATCTTAACCATGTGATTAATAAGGTAAGTATATAAAATTTTAAAAAAATGTCGTAATGTAAATTATACTAAATATCGAACATGACATTCTTTTCAGACAAATTAAAAAGAGAAACAAGGCACATAAATTAAAATGTACTATTTTCTCGGCACGTGCATTGCATGTATATGTGACAAGTCATGTAATCCCGATCTTATAAAATAGTATTAAAATAAAATTTTGAGTAAATAATGTATTCTCATTATGTGCAACATATTTTTCACACAGAAAATGAATGTATTGGAAATTTTTTCTATGTATTAAAATCTGTACCTGTACACTCTATTTATACAAGTATGTAATGAATAAATTATTAAAGAAAATCAAAATCCTATACATATTTGTGCTATTCTTATTTGCTATTCTAACAACCAAATAACCGAATTTGTTTCTACTGTGTGCTTCTCACGTGAGTTCAGAAGCTTCTATTTACAGCTATTATTGGGCTGGAATGAACGGTCCAGATCCAATCTATCACAAATTACTTTGAACCGCTATGATCCAGGCCACTTATCCTCTAGACACAAAAAGGACTTCAATAAGTCCTAAGTTCTCTCTTTCCCTTTTCTTTGTGCCCTAAGGGCTGTTTGGAAAGCCACCTGGTAATTGGAATTGGTGTAATTACTAGGGTAGTAATTACACAGCCTAGTAATTACTGTTAGTGTAATTACAATTATGCACTGTTGTTTTGTCATAACGTAATTACGATTGCATGATACAAGCGTCTTTATTTGATGCTTACAAGTCATAATTACACGATCAGTGTTTAATTTAAAAATAAAATTTAATTATAAAAAATTTAAAATTAATATTTAAAAAATATTGCCTTTATAAATGATATTAAATTAGTTATTTAATAACATTATTCAAATGTTTGACACAAAAAATCCATCAAATGTAAGTTAAAAATAAACAACATGCAATGTGAAAGCAAATAACTTAAAATTGAAAATATAACCTAAATTCAAAATCTAAAAGAAAAAGTTCAACATCTTATATCAAATTTCAACATTACATAAGTAAGTTCCAATGTAACTTAAGTAAATAATTCAAAAGAAAGGAAAAATATAAGTCTATAACCCCATTCACAATGAAATTTTACTTTAATAACATCACCCGTTATATGTCAAGTTTGTTAATAACTCATTCTTTCCAATATTAAGAGGTGTAGTTTCAAATATTAGAATAATAACACGGTTATGCTAAATGAATAAAATAAAAAAATACGAGCAATTACATGGAATCACAAGAAGTAAATGTTGGGAATGAGAAGAAAGGAAATGAAAAATAAATAATATAAAAAGAAAAATACATTTTAAAAATAAAAATAATAAAAAAAGTAAAAATAAAAAAGAAATTAAAATAATAGAAATAAAAAAATATTAAAAATCAAAAAAATTAAAATAATAGAAATAAAATAAATTAAAAATAAAAATAAATTAAAGTAAAAAATAAATAAACTAAAAATAACCCCGTAATTACAGGATGTAATTACACCCATCTCTATCTCTTGAGAATTGGAGAGTGTAATTACACCCTGTCAATTACACCCAATTCCCTCCTAACTGTGTAATTACTTGGTCAAACAAACAGGCCAAATTGTGTAATTACACCCAATTACAATTACCTGGGTGGCTTTCCAAACAGGCCCTAAATGTATTGATTTCCCTTTCTCTTCTTGTTTTCCTTTCATGAGGCATACACTGCAATGCAAGTGCAGATAAACTAATAAATTAAAACGTATGAATCACAATGATATTGATGATACCAATAACTATGCCTCAAACCCGAGTAAATTGAATTTGATTATATGAATCCTCACTAATCACATTTCTTCACAAGCACAAGAAATGACGTAAGCAATATATTTTTGATAATTATCACTAGCCGAAATTTAAAATTTATTCTCATTGCTAAACTAAGTTTTCATTCATTACATTAGTATATTCTTTGAGATTACTACTAATATAATTATCCAGCCCCCATACCCTGCAAAACTTCTAACCCTGCCAAATAATGTCAAACAAAATGAGACCATGGAGTCAAGCTTTGACAAAAGTAATATTGGCAAGTACAACCTTTACATGCGATAATAGTTTTGCGGCGGTGGGCGCAATTGCTAGTGTCCCTTTAGAGTAAGTCTTTTTTGTTATCAATGAAATCGAAAGAAAGCAAAAAATAAAAAAATAAAAAAATAACACTGCGTCTCATATAGATGAGTCTTGTAGCTTGATTTTTTACTCATTCATACGTGATGTTTGGAGAATTTTTTAAATTGGTATGCGGATAATTTCTTTATTCCGCCAAAATAATTATGTAACAGTCCCGTGATTAGTAGATGCTATTAGTTTTCAAAGCACAAATAATTTGGAAGTGTACATTACACAACCTACTCCAATCGACACATGTTTTGGACAATTGAAACTTTGCTATATGCCCGACAAGTTTCACAGATGGATCATAATTCATAGAAATTAGTGATCAAAAACACAAACTTCGTCTTCACTGACTTTGCTAAGTTTCTGATCTGCAAGCATGTGGAACCAAACAATATTGTGTTTCCCCTCTTAACATTTACTCTATCCTATACAAAATCTCCCACCAACTAATGAGATGTGAAAATTGGATCTAACCTAAAGCACCAGCAGGGACAAAGACTCTAAATTGTTGCTGGATTCCTTTAATCTTGTTAGAAGATCACCTCATTCTTCACCTTCTAAACCAGAACATTGCAAACACAATGCCAATCTTCTTTAACACTTTTTAGGGGAATGCTTATGTCCAGATGAAATAGATCAGCTTGGCACTTGCTTTTAAACTTTTTGGATAGGAGAATCTAATGAAACAATTTTCTTGTCGGAGAGCGCATAAAGTGCTTGCATCCTCCTGTTTCACCATAAGCAAATGGAAAGCCCAGTATCTTCCTTTAAGATTTCACATATTTGAAAGCAACCACACCAATTCACAAGCCACACAGAATGCCATTATATTCCCAAAAAACACTAACTGACCTTGACAAATACTTCAGTACAGCTTTTACTAATAAAAGTTTCATCTTACCTGAGTGGAAAAGTAAATTTTCTAACTTGCTGATCTTCCGTCTCTGAATGCAAATCTGTCTAATGAAGCATACTAACACATGAAACGTTGCAACCTGTTTGCACATTTTCAAGAGAAAAATTGTAGGTACAAGTCATAAGAAATTATCTTCAGCCAGTTTATCAGTTCAACTATATTGAGTGAATTAAGTCCAGCTTTATTTCATCACCATAGTCAACTACATAAGTTATTCTGAGTTTTAGAGTGTACATTATAAAAGCAATCATGAAACACATCTTGAAACTTCCAAAAATTGATTTGGATACCTCAACAAGCTAAACCACAAGAACCTCCAAAAAAATATTTATTGTTCCGAATTGACACAATGTCGTGTCTCCACATCTCATAGGAGCGTGAAGAAATGTTTAATTGCTACTAACGTGGGTCCCTAAGGACACATATCAACAGGGAAAAAACCAAAGAAATAACTTTTTTTTATTTTTTATTTTTTCTCTTTCTCCTTCATGTTGCGTCCAGCCCCACCATAGCCACTACCTCCACCACCACTTCCCTGCCACCTCCACCATAGGAGCACTGACTCCGCCACCACCGAATGACATCGCCGCCACTGCCATTGCCGGCAATGTTATGCTCTAGAGACTAAAATCTCTGGCTAATATAGTGGTATGTCTTTTCATCCACAGCTATAACACCCACCAGTGCAACCACCATCAATTAGAAAATACTCATTCCCACACACTCGAGTAAACCCATACCCATCGATCACCACCACCACGGTATTAGCTCTACCACTGTCGTCGTGGACAAGTGCTCGTCCGTTTAACTGTTAATGTGAACTCGAGTTTTTTTTTTGGTTCAAATTCATTTTAAAGATTCTAGAAATTTCATGATTTTTCAATTTCATTTTTGGAAAAGAGATATGTTAGGAATTTCATGATTCTTTCAACTTTATTTGTGAGTGCGTGCATTTTTATGGAGGAAGATAACAATGTGTTGATTATGGTGACTGATGAAGTCGCCGGAAAATATGAGTGGAAAGGGATGAGGGGAGAAGAAAGAAGAATGGGTGTGGATTAAAAATATATTTTTATAAATCAAAGCTTTTAATTGATTATTTGGTATTAAAGGCTATGTGTCTCTTTTTTATTGGTTTAATTGTGATGTCATTGCGTGTGACATGCACGCAGTTATTGTGTTTGGATGCCTATTATTTTTGCGTCCAACTGGCACAATAAACATCTTCTTGAAGGGTTCAAGTGGTACGGGTCTTAATTGAGGTGTCCAAATGGAATCTCTGAACAAATTAAGAGAAATTATAGGACACATTATATTATATGAACCCACACGTCTTGGAAACTTACAATATTGCTCTATGTCAAACAAGCTAAAAAATGGACCAATCAAAAGTAAAAAAGTTTCACAGATGGAAGTTAGTATCAAAAAACAAACTTTGTTTTTCCTAAATCTCCTTATCAAGTCTTTACTGCTAAGGCATGCATATGCAGCACAACAGTCATAAATCAGTTAGTTTAGAGAAGAAAGAGAGGGGGAAGGCGTGGGTGGGGTATTTCCAATTTGCAAACATGTGGCAGCAAAATGCTTATATTCCCCCCTTGAACATTTTATAATATCCGGTACAAAAAAGCTCCCACCAACTACTGAGATGTGAGAGTTAGATCCGATGAGGTATCTGAACCATAACTAAGAGTAAAATTCATCCTCAGCTTGTGCCAGATCAAATGACACTGTGGGTAAGTAACAATAAGCAGAGGAAATCGGTCCTAAAACATCAGTATGGACTAAGGGTAAACAAAAGATGTCGACACAGTAGAACTATGGAAATGCTTCCATCAACGGCATGTTTTGGAAATGCTGAATTCTGAGTGCCCGTTTATTAATCATATTGCTCAGCTCTTCAGTCACCAGCGTTTCCATGTTAAGCTTACTTTCCCTTCTCCCAATTTCAGACTTGAGTTTCTCCAATTCAACTTTCATTGATTCAAGATTCTTCTTGTCATTTTCATTCTGTTCCGCAAGCCTATTCATCTCATCATTGATCTTTTTTGTCTCAACAATACAATTTATTGCATCTCTAATCTCATCAAGCCGAATTCTTAACCAGTTGACATTCACCTTCATTTTCTCAGCATCCTTGACTACTAAGTAATAGGAGTCCAAGAGATTACGATCAACTTCAGTCAAACGTTTCTTTTGGAGTTCTTGGACAGCCTTACATATGACTTCTAGAACAGAGGTAAGCATGTCGCCTGACTCCATAGGACAATCCTTTGTAATGTCTCCGTGTTTTTCGCGGATGGCTAGAAAAGTTGGCTCAAGACTCGGATTCATGGTAAGTGATTGTTTCGCCGTTTTTGTGCTTTCTTCTTGATTTGATTTTACTTCTTCAAAAGCAACCGCCACTCGTTGAAGGAAATTGACATCTATGATGCAAGTTGGCTGCTTGCTTAGATTTATCCCTTGAACGACAGTAGTACAAGGAGGAGGAGGAAGAAGAGCTTCACCGATACCACCTTGAATAATATCAGGTGCAACATCTTCAATTTCTGCCTTCACTTCTTTTAGTATTCTTGACTCTAGCTGCATAGCTGGTGAAGTATTGGTTTGGCCTAACTGACTTTCCGCCACAGCACTAGTCCGACATCCTTTAGCTTTGGTCGATGCTTCAGACTGTCGGATAGATGGTTTTAATGATGCCACGCGATCTTGAACAACAGCAGGGGCGTTACCTGTAAGGGACCAAGTTATGAGTAATCCAATCACCAAACCAACAAGTTAAAACAGAACAGTGGAGTTGTTATTTTCCATTAGTAAATAGACAAAATGAACTCCAACAAAGTATCCTTAAAATTCTACTATCAGAGTGAGTGACTAGAGCCTGTTTGGATGGGCTTAAAATAGCGAACATAAGGCCGGAAACAGACATAAGCCAAAAAAATAAGTTGGGGTAGGCTTATTTTTTGGGCTTATAAGTTTCTTTAGATAAGCTAAGCTAAAAGTACCAATTATTTTGCGCTTTTTTATGCACAAAATGATCTTTAAAATTGGTAAGTACAAAACACTCAAAAAATTAAAAAGCAGGCTATGAATACATATAAGCCAATCCAAACGGGCTCCATATTTTTTCATGTTTTAACTTTTAATTGTCACTTTTAGTATATGAAGAGAAAAACATATATTTTTTTCATGTTTTACCCTTAAAATTAATAACTAATACTTATTTCTCAAATCATTTCCGAACTAAACATAATTAATATGGGTATACATTAATAGTTGTTTCTTAAAGTACGTGCAAAATCCAAACAGGACAAATAAAAGTGAACTGAGAACGGAGGTAGTAAAAACCTTTTTTTCCTCAAAAACACTAGGTTATTTTACCATACATCTGCTAAAACCAAAAAAAAAAAGTGGGATTTTTTTTTGGGGGGGGGGGGGGGGGGTGGGTGGTTGCTCACCAGATGGTCTGTGTTTGTGTGAAGAACCTTGATGATGAACATGGGTCGGGTCAAATGAGTGTGGTGCAGGTCTTTTTCTTGACCCACTACCCGAAACTTGACATTTTTCATTGGCCGGAGAAAATGCCAGTGGTGACAATGGGGTAGCGTTAGCTGCGGCGCGTGGCAAACTTTGAGGAGTGTTTGGAGGTATCTTCATGGCTGATATCAAGCTGCTTTTTTGTACCATAAAATAGGAAAGAGGAAAAATGGCGCAAAGTACTCTGTTTCAAAGAGTGTGAAAGAGTACTTTTTATTTATTTCCTCCGTCTCAATTTATATGATATAATTTGATAAGACACAAAATTTAAGACGAAAAATAATACTTTTGAAATTTATGATTTAAAAATAAGTCTAACATATTTATGTGACTGTTAACCATTTCATTAAATTAAAAGAGTTAAGTTAGAGTATATATGCAAATGTATCATTTTTTTTTTTTTAGTTTGACAAAAAGATGTCGCGAACACAGTGGTCTCTGACCAGGACCAGGAACCAATTCGAATTTGGACAAGTAGAAACTAAAATATATAATTTAAAAGATAATCTTTGACAAAAAGTTACTTATAAAACTTCCACTTTACTTTCGAGTCCAGATGAAACTTCAAGTCTCAAATACTCTTTTCAATTGAATGTCAAAAACTGTTGGTTTCCAAATCACACTCTGTCGTGTCCACCAAACACCTACTTAGTTTGAACGGTGAATGTAAAAGATTTTGGAAGTTTGTGATCTTATTAGAGATATGAATGTATAATTAAATTGAGCTTCGAATCTCATCATGTTGATCATGTCATTTATAAGGTAAGTCATATAAAAGAGAAAATGCATCGAACCCCCCATGCTCCCGAATTTGACATCTAAATTTTGCGGGGATTCTATTACCTCCTTAAACAACTCCGAACTTATATTAATATGTCATTTTTAACCATCTGGCATGGTGAGTGTATATCACTCTCCTCAAGAGAGCGAGGAACCAGATTTTTTTTTTTAGTTAAATGTATTATTCTATTTTTTTCTAATTTATTTCTCCCTTCTTCTTCGTTATTGGGCTGGTGGTGATTTCATCTTTTTGGGAAGGAGGAGCAAACTAGTTTTTCCGGTGAAGAGGGACTGAAGAAGCCATTTTTTATTTGGGAAGAAGGTTAGGGGAAAGGGGGAAGGAGGTTGGGGTTCGCCCGGGGTGCGGAGGGTGGAGGTTCTTTTTTTTTTAAATAATTAATTAAAAAAAGGCATTTTCTTTTATAATTTTTGGCACTTTGACACATGACGTTTAGTAATTAGTGCGTGAAAGCTACTTTCTTGCTTCAAATTGGGATCGGGTTAAAAAGGGCATATTAATATAAGTTCGGAGTTGTTTGGGGGGTAATAGGACCCCCGCAAAGTTTAGGTGTCTTTTTGAAAAAAGGTGTCAAGTTCAGGAGGATTTCGATGTATTTACTCTTATATAAAATGAAAATTTTACTAAATAGCTAATATGACTTTCTTTCGGTCTTTCAATTGCCCATTGTATAGATAAGCTAATCACTTAAAATATGTCATTTCTCTTAATTATACGTATTAGTCTCAATAAGTCGTAAAACCTCAAGTTTGTCCCGATTGGCTCTAACTAGCAACCAAATGACCCGTAATTTTTTTCTGAAAATTTGGTTGAACAACTCAACTCTTTAAAATAAACACTTTTGACTTCCCCGAGTCTTTGACCAAACAGGCTATAAGTTCTATATATTGACTATGTAAAAACAATTTACACAATCAGACCATTTAGGTATTTATGTGTAAATTTTTTAATATTCTGATTGTAATTGGTAAAAATGATAAGCTATGACAAGTTAAAATTACTTGATAGGGTAAAAAATCTTTAAACAATAAATGTAGATAACTTTATCCTATTTAGAAATAGTTTAAAAAATTGGTGTTCCAAGTGAAAAAATAAGATCTCTTGCCTTTTTACAATTTGAATAGAAGAAAATGATTTTTCAGATTTCTTATGTGTAAAAAATGAAGATCTCTCTCAAAAGGGTCATAAAACTAACAAATAGTTTGTAAAGAGTCAAAAAATCATTTCTCCCGTCTAAGTAGTTTCTATCACAAAATAATATTCGCTGATAATTTTTTTAAGAACAATCTTTATATTATCGGAGATATAACTTAATTCCTGCTAGAACGAGTTTAAATTTTATACATTGATGGAATAGAAATATTTACACAACCCAATTACTTATTAGGTAAAGAGAAAAACCTTTTCATAAACATTAAAAAGGTTAAAAAGGAATAGCCTTAGCTTTAAGTTGATTGCTACTGTGTACTGCACCAGTGCCTGAGTAGGAAAAAAAAAACAAAACGAAAAGGTTAAGAACTTTTTCCGTTTTTTTTCACTTTATTTAAAAAATCAGCATGATTAGAAAATTTTTCATTTTTAGAATTTGAAAAATAGGAAAAAATCTTGTTTTCACTTTTTTTACTTTCATTACATTCAAACAACCAGATATTCTTTGCAAAAACTATAAATAAACGCAATTCCCATCTTCAACTCTAACTTCAAAATTCCAAATAAAGTGAATAAATTTTGGTATGGCCACTACTAAGACCCCGTTTGGCTTAGCTTATTAGTTGCTGAAAACAGCTTAGCTTTTTTGAGTATTTGGCAGGCCAGTTTATAAGCCATTTTGTACTTAAAATAAGCTCAAAAAAATATTTGGATCCGTTTGGCTTAGCTTAAAAAAAGCAGCTTATAAGCTAAAAAAATATAAGTTGGGCTATTTTTTTTAAGCCCATCCAAACAGCCTCTAAAACTCAGATACAAATAGAAAATTCAAAGATCTCTGATTTATCTTTAGCCTTGTGGGGAAACATTCAATGGCTGTGATCAAATCAAGGGTGACGTTTTCATATTTCCTCAACTGTACTATGCATAAAGCTAAAGGTGATTTGAACTGAAACTAAAAAGGCCAAAGTCATAGATAGACCCTCAAACTTGTTCATATTTTTCATTTGGACCCTCAACCTGAGCAACGACTATCCGAACCCTCCAAGACAACGTTCTTCGTGCCATATAGACACATGTCACTTACGCGTGTTGCCCACTTTTTTAAGGAGCGTGAAGATTTCAAATCTTTATTAATGTGATCCCACCTACAGTGTCAACAGAAAAAGGCATGAGAATATTATACTTTTTCTCTCTCTCCTTCATCTTCTCCAATAGAAAATGTCCATGATTTCTCCATTAATGGACCAAAAAAATCAATAGTCCTTTGAAATAAACACACAAAAAAAACCCTTCATCCAAACACACCTCTTTACTTATTTTAGTCAATTTGGTTAGATTCAGCAGATCTAACGATTATTATTATTATTATTATTAATTATCTACCGATTTTTTCTCCAAATTGGTTCCTAATGCCACGTTTTTTTTGTTTCTTTGTTTTCTATTAGTAGTTTATAATTATAATTTGGTATCTGAATGAATTACTTAACATCCGCTGCCTAAAAGTTCACAAATTATGGAGATAAAAAATTAGTAATTCATAGTGATAATTTTATTTTTTGAGTCAAGAAATTGTAATACTTGCAATGTAATTAGTTTCCGATGACATTTAGTCATTTAGGATGGCCATTTCGGAGAAAAACCTTAAAGCATCCACTTCTAAGATCAAATCCGTTGATTTTTACAGGTTTGTTCTCATTTTATTTTTTAGAAAATTTTGTGGTCGGGTTTGAAGAAGAGGAGAGGGGTGGTGGGGTTTGAAGAAGAGGAGAGGGGTCGGTCGGGGGGGGGGGGGGGCTGAAGAAGATGACTTTTTGTTTTTACTTTTTTTTTTTTTTTTAAAATCCTTTTATTTTATTTTTTTAAAGCTAAAATCCACGTGCTCTATCTTATTTGTTATTTTTGCGTGTGAATTACACGCACCATTTGTGTGTTCTTTTATATTTATTTTGTGTTTAAATGGCACAAGAACGTTGTCTTGGAGGTTCGAATGATAGGCTAACGGGTCCGTCCAAGTGAAAAATATAAGATGTTTCAAGGCCTATCTATGACTTTGGCCAACTAAAAATAGTACTCCTCCCATTCTAAGATGTAGTTTGAGTGATCGTAGAATTTAAGAAACAAACGAAGAATTTTAAATTTTATGATTTAAAATAAGCTAAAAATATTTGGGTGGTTATAAATAATTTCTCTAAGCGTAAAAAAAAAATGTGTCGACAAAAGGGAATAGCTCATGTGCAAATAGATGAACCAAAAGATTCTCCGACAAAGACCCTCCAGCCTCCATACCCTTAAAACCTTCTAACTCTGTCAAATAATAATGTCAAACAAAAAGAGACCATGAAGTCTAGTCTAGCTTTGACAAAAATTAATATTGGAAATTGCAAAAATAATATTGGAAATTACAACCTTTACATGCGATAATAGTTACTTTGTACAACGTAGTTGTAGGCATACAAATTGTAAGCAGTTTAATCATACAAGTCAAAGATTAGAAGGGCAATTTGCACGATTGTTCTTATTCAGGAGTGGTCTTTAATTTTTACCTCTCAAATTGCTGGTCTTTAATTTTTGTCCTTTGCCTAAAATACTCAGCGGTTTTGGGTTCATATTCCGGTTCAGTTAAAAAAAAAAATTGTAAGACAGAGTTTGATTGCAAAGTAGGCCTATTTGGACGAGGACTAATTTTTGACTTGCAAAGTAATAATAATAAAAAAAATCCACCATAAGCAAACTTTTGCCTCAAACCTCTACCCGAATAGGCCTACTTTGCTCCGAAACTCAGCCTCGCGAATTTTTTTTTTTTTACTGAGTAGGGATTTGAATCCAGAACTTCGGGATATTTTCAACTACTTTTTTAAGCTGAGGACATAAATTAAAGACCAGTGCCTTTGAAGGGAAATCCGCGCAAAAAAATGAGATTAAGAATAATTTAGCAAGCCAAAAGTAAAACAAATATATTCTTTTAACATCCAATAACTTTTTTGCTTGGAAAATTTAGTTTTCAAAATAATGGTCCAAATTCTCAACTGAAAAGCATTACCTCCCATAGGGCGTCATAAAAGTTTCATTTATTGCCAATCCAAGAGATTGTATGTTTTTCATTTTTGGTAAAGACTAAACGTTTTCTAATAAACAAGATAGTGAAATTAGTGATGAGCTTGGCTTGCCAAATTATGAAAGAAACATACCAACATAACCGAGTCCGGAGCCAAAATGGCTTCTTTTTACAGCCATTACACCAAAATGGCATGCCTTTTTTTTTTTAAACCCAAATGGGTATTTAGGTACAATGTTGCAAGTGCAACAAATTTTGTTTTTTTTTTTAATGCATATTAAAAACAAATTTTGTTTTTTTTTTTTTTTTTTTTTTTTGGGGAAGGAAAATATTAAAGGAAAATGGTTATTTTAAGTTTTTAACCGTTAAAAACTTAAAATAACCATTTTCCTTTAATATTTTCCTTCCCCCAACGTCTCTCTCTCTCTATTCTCTTCCTATTTATACACCACAACCCCTTCTCCTCCACCATATTAGAAATTTCAAGAATTCCTCCATTAAATTTCTTCTCTTTGCCATCAATTTTCTTCCTTTCCATTAATCTTTGAACCAATGATTTATAATACTAGACTTGTTTGAAATCTTTAAATTTTGCCCTTCGCTAACACCCATAGTTCCGTGTTCGAACCCACGCAAAATAAAAATTTTAAAAAAAATTCAGTAAGCGTAGTTTAAACTTCGCTATCTTGGGACCCGCATACTTTTTTGTTAAGGAATTACCAAAGTTATCTTTACCGCATACTTATGCCTTGTGGCAACTTGGCATAAGTATGTTTCTGGGTCCGCATAACTTTGATAATTCCTTCACAAAGTTATGCCGGTCCAAAGATACAGTTTTCCCATTAAAGTATGCCTTTCTCATATAAATTTGTTAACGAATTATCAAACTTATGCTGGGGGGGGCATACTTATGCCTTTGGCGGCGACTTTGCCTTGAAGCATATATATGTATTTGTCATTCCAAACTAATTATGGGTTGCATTGTATAGCAGTATGTTAATTGTTAAACACCACAGAGGCACGACCAACTGCTCCACCAACTGCTCCACTAACTGCCAATAGGAAATACACAAAGCCACCAGTCCCTCCAAGGCCTAAAGCAACTACAAAGGTAACTGTAATATGCATTACTTTGGTTACCATTAATTAGTCAAATATTAACTTATTATCTGTTAGGTTAATGCTTCCTGTCATCAATCGGAAGTACAAGAAAAAGTAGTGTTCATGACACTCAAGATGCATCTACAAGCATGGGAGAAGGGCAGACTAAGTACAAGAGGCCAAAGGGTTGTTGGACGGGTGTATTGTGTGCAGTCTCGATACAAATGTGTTAATGTAAGTGTTTCTCAATCATCTAAGTCATTGTTATTATTTTTAGCCACTTTATGACACTAACCAATTTAAATTGCAGCAAGAATGCCTAGCGTTGAGTTGGTGTCCACATCTAAGGCAATGAATTCAAATTGGTCACAGGTGATATTGGATACAAACCCAAAGAAAGGATTGAAGTGGAAAGGAACAAAAGCAAAGCTACACAAAGACAACTCCAAGTGCAAAGTGCTAATCATAGAATCCAAACAAGATCAAAGGCTCTTGGAGTTCAAACAAGATCAAGAAAAGGAAAAGGAAAATCTCCAATGAAGTAGTTCGTTATTTCTATGTTTAAGCTAGCTATTTTGGTGAAACTTGGATATGTAAGCAAACAATGTAGCTTGGTAGTTTTTGTTGACAATTAGTGCTATCGTTCGGTTATTTTGCATATAGGTAATCGTTAATGTTTATTGTCCATATTTTGCATCAAGTTGGTGTTTTGTTCAGTTTGCATTGAATGTTAGTTGGTGTTTTGTTCGAGTTTGCATTGAATAGTTGTGTTTTGTTGTTTGCATTCAAATGGTCAATGCTTATTGTCTAGATTTGCATTGAAACGGTAGTTGCTATTTTCTCATCCCGATTTTCCATTGAATGTTTGTTAGTGTTAACATGTTGAATAGGCTAACCATTACTAACCAGATGGTATAACGTATTGCTTCACAAAGTCATCATAATCATATTCAATATGCTAACCAAAATTAGATTACATTGTGAATCATCTAAATCGAACTTCACTTCAACCTAATTAGTACTACAACCATTGTTAATCATCTAAGTACAACTTCACTTCAACCTAATTAGTACTACTACCGTAACCAAGAAAAAACATAAAATTACATAGACACTAATACATAGACAAATCTTCAATATTTTTGACCACTCCAACTCTTTGGGATATAACTTAATTACCACAAACTCACTGTCATGGACGCAAAGTTTTATGCCGGATCCGGCAGACTTTTAGTTGTGTTTAACTAAAAGTCTGCCGGAGGGGGCAGACTTTTAGTTATGTTTAGTTATGCCGGGTCCGGCATAACTTTGATAATTCCTTCACAAAGTTATGCCGGGTCCATACAAGTTTGCCCATTAAAAGTATGCCCCCGTCGCATAAATTTGTTAACGAATTATCAAACTTATGCCGATGGGGGCATACTTATGCCTTATGGGCAGACTTTGCCTTGAAGCATATATATGTATTTGTCATTCCAAACTAATTATGGGTTGCATTGTATAGATGTTAATTGTTAAACACACCAGAGGCACGAACCCATTGTCATTAACGTGAGATACTAACTACTATTCGCTTAATTCGAACAATTTATTGTTAGGTTTTGAAGTATATATACGAGGATCCACACGAATCGTTGCAATATTGATTTGTTAATTTCTTTGGGATATAACTTAATTACCACAAACTCACCGTCATGGACGCAAAATTTTATGGTTACTTTAAATTTAATAGCTCGATTCGAAAAAATCTAGTACTCTATATTCCGTTAAGTTGGACATATCGCTTGGTTTTGTCTGCCGAATTCATACTTATGTTAATTGTTGTTAATTTGTAAACCGAGATTAAGCATGTGAGTTGGAACAATATCTGCATAAGAAGATTAAAATGCAAGCTCGATCCGAGGCATACTTTCTTAGAAATGCAAGTCGAATATCTTGAGGGCGCACTTTTAGTTATATTTAGTTATGCCGGATCCGGCAGACTTTTAGTTGTTTAACTAAAAGTCCGCATTTAGAAAGGCACTTTAGTTATGTTTAGTTATCTTGGTCCGTGATAACTTTGAAATGAAACGTGCTTTCACCACAAGGATAGTTGTATTTTACGTTCTTTCACTTATGGCATTGCTAAGGAAGACGCTTAATGTTACACGAAATGCAACAAATTTTGTTTTTTTTTTTTTTTTAATTTCGTTTTTTATAAAAAACGAAATTAAAAAAAAATTAAAAAAAAAAAACAAATTTCTTTTATAAAAACGAAATTAAAAAAAAAAAAACAAAATTTGTTGCATTTAACATTGCCCACCAAAATACCCATTTGGGTTTAAAAAAAAAAGACGCACCATTTTGGTGTAATGGGCAGCCATTTTGGCTCCGGACTCCAACATAACCCATTCAGGAAACGAATGAACGTATAGTATATCAATTTCTTTAAGATAAGAAGAAAGTGCAAATTTACCCAGAACTATCCCAAATTGCTTCATTTTGTACTCTGTTACATATCATACGATGGATGCTGGAATTGCATTTAATTTAACTGGGCTAAAAGTTGAATGCATTCTCCCTTATCTCTCTCTTTCAGCACTTATGATCACGTTCTTCATAATTTAAACAAATCATTCTACAATGCTTAGTGAGGGGATACATAGTCATATACAACAAACATCATTATTGTTAAAGTGCTTCTGGAAAAGATTAGAAACTCAAGCTACACCAGCTCTATAGATGTGGAAGAATAATATAGTAGTTAGTTACAACAGACAAGGGCGGAGCCAAGTAGGCCTATGGGGGTTCAGAACCCCATTCGGCGGAAAATTACACTGTTTATACATGGTTACAATTATTTTTTATGTATGTATAGTAGATGTTGAACTCCCTTTGGCTTCTTCGTGTTTAATTATTTGTAGTTTGAACCCCTTAGTGAGTTTTCCCTTTAACAAATAAAAATAAATACAATGGAATAATTAAAATTACTTTGAGCTTTAAGTTTTAGTTCCTAAAACTTGTAAATTACTTTTAGATTAAAATTACATAAAGAAAAAAAAACATAAAGATGATTGTTAATCTCATATAATGAGCATGACAATGATGAAGCAAAATTTCAATGAGAAATTTAGAAACTCTGGATTACTTGAAACTTCAACTTTTCTAATTTTGTTTTTGGTTCTATATTTAGTAGGCATTTGGCCATAAAAATAAAAAATTATTCACTTTATTTGGAATTTTGAAGTTGGAGTTGAAGAGGGAGATGTGTTTGGTTATAGTTTTTGCAAAGAATATTTGATTGTTTTGAATGTACTGAAAGTGAAAAAGGTGAAAACAAGGTTTTTAATGTTTTTCAAATCCCGAAATTTTCATGGCGAAACACAGATTTTCAAATAAAGTGAAAATAATTCCGGAAAAAAATGAAAAATTCTCATGGCCAAACGGGGCGTTTTCAAATCTAGAACCCCATTTAATTTTCCAAAAATACAAGGAAAGTTCAGTCTTTTGCATAAATTGGGATCACAATCAGTGATAACACTGGGAATAATAAGAGAAAAATCAAAAAGCGTTGGCTAGTAGTATCAATATAATTTTACAAATAGAAGATAAGATCATAAAAAATAATAATAATAAAGAACAGCTTGACTCTATACTAAGGTGTTGATTACATCCAACAGAAGAGAAGAACGAAGAAAAGTGAAAAAGAGGCGGTGGAGCACCCAGTCTAGCCAACACAAAAGTTTATAAGAACTGTAACAGGGGGACCTCATTTACCCACTCCGAGTATACATTGAATAAACCATGACAAGTTGGGGGGTCCCTGGACTTCAACATAAATTATCAGCAGTGTTAGTATCATTTAAATCCCTTGGACTTTGTGGTACGTTTACCACCCACTTTGAGGAAGTTTTTTGACGCAGTTTAGGTAAGTCTGGACAAGTTGACCAAGTCCGTGCATTTCATGGCCTATTTCGGGTTCACTCGGAGCTTTGATGGCAACTGTAGGAGGTGTGATGTACATGCACTCATTTCAAGGGGGTGCAATATTTCTCAATTTGGGCCTCATATTTCTCCTATATACCACTTAATGCATCCAACTTCTCATTCAAATGAGTGAAGCTAGAATCACATTCACATGAATTCGCCATAGCATCTATTTTTCTAAATAAACTTCCAAGAGCAACAAAAATTTAAGAGGAAAGGAAATCCTACGTTAAAGAAAGCAAAAGACTGCTATTAGAGCATTCCTCAATAAGCTATTCGAATTTGTGGACATTTCAGTATGCTAAGAAGCTAAAAAAAGCACCATAAATACACTAAAATTAAGTTAAGATTGGTGGGACTTCAGACGTTTGATGGAGGACTCAATGCCATTGAGAGCTACATTTTTGCGCTCATCAATTTTCCGGAGTACATTTTTAGCTGCCTTCACCTGTGTACAAAGTTTTTGCACCTCATGATGTGCAATCTCATGGGCTACGATGCATTTTCGTTTCTCTTGTTTCAGAGCCTCTTCCTCCTGTTCAAAAACAGCCACACCTTCTTTCAGCTTACCAATTAGTTCCATTGCATCCACTATCTGTCTTTCAAAGGACTCCTTCTTTTTCACGACCATCAGGATATGGCCTTGAGTTTGAACAATCTCATCTTGAAGATTATTTGCGCAAATTTTAGCATCTTCGCATCTCGTCCTCAGCTCTGCAGGAAAAGATTGCATCTCTCTTTGTCTCTTTGCTATGAGCAAATAATCATAGTGGTACGCGATGAACTCTCTAACGTCATTGTAGAAAGAAGTATAATCCGCTTCAAGAAAATCCAAGGTGGAGAAGGCGTTGTTTGCGCACTTAACCATGGCTTCCACGTTTTTCATGCTCCCAGAGGTGAGCTGGAACTCCAGCACAGACTTGACATGAGAGATCATGGTCTTTGATTTTTCATTAATGTGGGGAGAACATTCATTAATCCGAAGGCGTGGATTTGGTGGTGGACTCAGTATTGACAATGGATTCAGATTTATCTTTGTGTCCCTCTGTTCTTCATCTACAATTAATAGAGGCGCATTTATGCTCGATCCCGATGGTGGCATAGGAGGCAATGGAACTGCTGGAGTTTCTTTCGTTGTCATCGATGGCGCTTCAACATCAACAAACTCACAAGATTTAGTTAAGGAAATCAGAAAAAGTAACGGAAAATATGTACGCTTAACAATTAAGTTGTGCTTTCTGAAACTTTAGTTTAAGAAAATGCATATATTCATTGAGAACTTACTAAGTCTTGAGTTCAAAAAGATGTAAGCTTTATAATTAAAACTCACAGAAACTTAAAAAATCTTGGTAATACGTTCAAAATGATTAATGCCTTAACATTAGAACTCATTGAAAAGTTACTAAAGCTTAATTTAGTGTCAGATACAGGCTTTAAACTTAAAGCTTCTTGAGAAATTGCTTAGGTTTTAATTTACAATCTGTATGTTTTGAAGTTAGAACACAATGAAAACAAACCAAATCTTTGATTTTAGAAGATGTATGCTTCAAAGTTAGAACTTGATATATGCTTTACAATTATAACTAACTGAAAACTTGGCTTAAAAAATAGAGCTAACAGTGGAAATCACTCTTTTGTTGTTTCAAATATTTCACTCTCTTATTTTGGTTTTATCTTTTTCATATCAAAGCTTTATAAATTGCAAACTAGTACTATGAAGATATTGGGCTCTTACCATTTATATAGGAATTAAAGAATTACTGTACTATTATATCAACCCTCGAAATTGAGGGTTAGGCACTTGGTGAGCTCCCCGCCTTTCACAATTACGGCAGAAAAATAGCTGGACTCAAGAATGATAAAAAGCTTTTTATAGAGATAAATACGCTTTCACAAAAGAATAGTTTTTTATCATCCCACCTCTTCTAGTTCACACCTCGGAATACCCCTTCTTATAGAGATAAAATACGCTTTCACGAAAGAATAGTTTTTTATCATCCCACCGCCCCGCCCCCAACCACCTTTTTTTTCCCTTCTTTTCCTCCTCCTCCACAAGAAGAGAAAAAAGAGAACACACTTGAACCAAAAACAGAATGAACACTACTAGTGATGAAACTCACCATCTGGTGAAACTGCTGTCTCTTGTTTCCGAGGGCGATCTAGGCCACGTCTTACAAAATCATCCATGCACTTCTCACTTTGATGAGTTATTGTTGAATTTTGAGTTTCAGAACTAGGAGGAGTAATGCTTCTAGACACGGTCTTGGTTAAAGATGTAGCAAATCCAGGTGGTATAACTGAATCAAAGTTTTTCTCTGTCATTGTTGTGGTTCTTTTTTGAAGAAACGTTGGTGAAAAATGACTCTTTTTTCTTTCTTGCAAGAAAAGATGGTGGAAAGTGCAGAAGTAATGACAAAAATGTTGGGATTTTCCTTTCAAGGGATCTTTGTTGCAGAAACACAAAAATAGAAAGCAAGTGCAGAGGATACAATAATTAAGTGTGGGAAAAGGATATAATATATAGTCCAAGAAGACGAGAAATTTTATCATGGGTGAGGCACACCTACTGGGCTGAGATTAGTTGTGTTATATTCCTCTCAAAATTTGCCATGTGGAATATGGTGGGTCCTCTGTTCAGCACTATCTCTCTTATCTACATTTCCTTTGGTTTTCTATTTTATTTATTTATTTTTCTTTCGTCTCTTCAATATTCCCATTTATGCTTCCCTAATCGTTTATATAAGTTTCACAAAACTAATTTTTATATCACTTTTAGAAGGTAGGGATAGACCTTCACCAAACACCTAAAATAAACTAGAAATCTTCTTAAATAAATGGGTTGAAACTTTTGACCTACCAAACTTCTATTTTTAATTTTACATGATATGATACCTTCACCTCTAAAATAAAATAGAATAAACGGATTGAAACTACCTCAAACTTCTTTTTTCAATTTTCTGTGTTTCCTGAATTTTGTTCCTAACATTCACTAATAAGTGCACACTGTTAAGATTTCAGTTTAATTTATTTCTAAAAACTAAATATGGTTCTAGATTCCAAAAATAAGTAAACAAAATAAATTTCTATAAACGCATTTCATTTTGCTGTTTCGGGTTTCTATTCTTATACAATCAGTGTGCTTACAGAAATTGTCTCCAACTCATTGCGTGCAATTTTTTTTTTTTTTTTAAGTAGATAATAGCATTCTTAAATCTATTACGAGTTGATAGAAGAAAAACTCAGTATGAATCATGTCGTAGGGATGCGTAGGGATCCGATTGGTTGACCCGAACTTTCACGTTGTTGGTGGGTGTTCGAATTAAAATTGTAATCCTCCCCCATTTTAGTCTTCCCCTACCGCTATGTAATTAAAAAAAAAAATGAATCATCTCCAAAACAAACAAAAGAGGGTATGTTTTAATGAGTTTTCCCTTTAACAAATAAAACTAAATACAATGGAATAATTAAAATTATTTTGAGCTTTAAGTTTTAGTTCCTAAAACTTGTAAATTACTTTTAGATTAAAATTACATAAAGATGATTGTTAATCCCATATAATGAGCATGACAATGATGAAGCAAAATTTCAATGAGAAATTTAGAAACTCTGGATTACTTGAAACTTCACTTTTCTAATTTTGTTTTTGGTTCTAAATTTAGTAGGCATTTGGCCATAAACAATGAAAAATTATTCACTTTCTTTGGAATTTTTGAAGATGGAGTTGTGTTTGGTTATAGTTTTTTTGCGAAGAATATTTGATTGTTTTGGAATGTAATGAAAGTGAAAAAGTTGAAAATACAAATTTTCAAATAAAGTGAAATAAAATTCCGAAAAAAAAGTGAAAAATTCTCATGGCCAAACGGGCCCTTGTCAAATCTACAACCCCATTTAATTTTCCAAAAATAAATAAAATGAAAGTTCAGTCTTTTGCATGTATGATCACAATCAGTGATGACACTGGGAAAAGTAAGAGAAAAATCAAAAGCGTTGTATCAGCATAATTTACAAATAGAGGATAAGATCATAAAAATTAAAAACTAAAAGAAGAAGAGAAGCATCCAAGTGATAAGTACAAAAGAAGAGAAGGAAGGAAAATAACTGAGAGAGAGTGTGTTGACAGTGGAACCACCATATTTCACTTGCCATGTTCATATTTCTCCTTCACACAAGTAATTATGCTTTGGCCAATTTTTGTTGAAGTGGGACCTAAAATCCAAATTAACTGATTGGCTAACAATCTCTACATGGTCAATGTAGATAACTTTATCCTATTCAGAAATAGTTTTTAAAACTAATGTTCCAAATAATTTGCTATTACAGGTTAAGTGTTGGAAAAGTACAGAGAATAAGGAAGAAGAGCTAATAAACAGATTAACAGTCTGTTCGGCCCACCAACCAAAATTTGTTTTTTTTTTTTTTAAAAGTACTTTTTAGAAAATAATTTGGAAGAGTAGTAAATTGTGATTGGTTAATCAATTTGAGATGATAATAGAATAACAATTTGTGCTTGGTCAAAGTTTCAAAAGTATTTCTGAAAAAAAGAAAAAAAATCTGAGAAACAAGTTCTACTAGTATTACTCAAAACACTAATTTTTTCCTAAAGGATTGATTAAACACCTCAACTCCCTACTATATATTGATAGTGTAAGAAAATTTATTACACAAACAGGACATTTAGATATTTTGTGTAAATTTTTATATTATGACAAGTAATCTGATGAAAATGGTAAGCTATCATAGGTTAAAATTAACACTCGTGTAAAAAATTTAGGCAACCAGTGTAGATAACTTTATCCTATTCAGAGATAGTTTTAAAAATTAGAAGTAATTTGCAATCATAGGTTAAAATTCACTAATAGTATAAAAAATCTTTACATTAGTGTGTATATCACGCCATTCCTCCCAGAAAAAAGTTTTAAGTTCTACAATTGAATTGAGAGGGTAAAATATATATCTACACAGCCAAATCACTTATCAGGTAATCAGAAACAAATTTCTTCATAAATGCTAATTGGTTAAAAAAAAAAAAAAAAGGAATGGCTTTAACTTCAATTGATTGCTACTGTGTGTACCCGAGAAGGAAAAAAACAAAACCAAAAAGGTTAAACTCAGATTTTGGCAAATGGATACAAATGGAAAATTCAGAGTTTTTCATCTCTATTATTAAATAATTATCTTTAGCCTTGTGAGGAAACATTCAACGGTGGTGATCACATCAAAGGGTCAAGTTTTTCATATTTCCTCAACTAAGCTATGCACAAAGCTGTAAGTAGATTTGAAATGACACTGCAAATAGTAGCTAATCTGCAAGTAGATGAAAATGTCATCAATACATCAAAATATTCTCCAACAACACCCCCAAAGTTGTGCTCTATATTTTCTTTAATAATCGTGGTGTCAGGGCCAACTTGCACGCACCTCGACTAAGTCCATGGTGTATATAGCTTGCTACCTCCCACTCCCACTAACACAGGTATTGCATTCTTGCTTTTGAATATAATGTTACAATTGATTCAAAGCCTAGATAGAGAGTCCACATATGTTGAACAAAACACACTTACCTACACACTAGAGCGATAACTGAAACTCATATCTTTTCGATGTCTAATACAATTACAACAGAGACACACACACCTTTTGAAGACATTATTAACCTAATCCAATGTAACTACTTAGTCACCATGCCGAGAAGAGTCTTCTTCGGACAATTGGAAACTTTGTTTCCTGTTAACAAAATCGAGGTATCCCTGCCACAAACCACAACATTATTGCATGTTTCTTAAATAAATGGGATTTTTGTAGTTTCTTAGTTATAAATAAGCAGAGGTTATTACAGATATGAATTGCAAGACAGCTTTATCTTTCTGCAACCAATACTAATTCACCCCATAAACTACAGGAGTCTATTCCTGTACTTAATCTTTCGTTTAAAGAGCCATATTTTATTCTCATGCTAGAATAAAAGTTGACATGAAACTGAAGTAAAAAACAATCTGATGCTGCAAGTTAAGATTGTACATGCTAAAAGACTGGAGGCACGACAAGAAACTTTAAGGAGAATCTACTTCATGTTGATAACTCAATGAAAAACAACCAGTCTGCTGCTAGAAAAGATGAAATCCCAAAACAGTTCAAGGTAGTCACGAGGACTTTCAGTTCATCTTGTAGGGAGCTCACTTAATGAGTTATCAAGTATCCAACTAATCAAAATCAACATGATATGTGGACTTTAGGTTTTGGGTGGTGGATTCAATCCCTACGAGAGCTGCATATTTGCGCTGCTGAATTTCTGTTCGCGTTGCTTGAGCTGCCTTCAACTGGGTGCCAAGTTCTTGCTCCTTGGCTTTTGCAACTTCATGGGCTTCTTTCAGACGCTCCTTTTTATGTTCGATCTGTGCTAGCTCTTGCTTCAGATCCTCGATTTGCCTCTTCAAAGTTTCCTCTTTCTCCTTGGCCTTCTCCCATTCTCCTTGAGTACGACCAAAATCCTCCTCAACATCAATTGCAGTACTTTTAGCATTTTCATAATTTTCCTGCAATGCTGGTAAAGACAACATGGTTTCTTCTCTCTGTGTGTCGAGCAAATTGCAGCGATGAGAAATGTATTCTGTAACTTCTCTGTAAAAAGAGGCATAATCAACATCAAGCGCTTTTAAACAAATAAAGGTAGCATTGGCCTGATGGACCATGTAACTAACATCGTTCTCAGAAGTAAGCAGCTTCTTCACCAATAAAGACCCGACTCCAAGAATCACTTTCTTCGATTCTTCATCTGGAATCTGGGGTCTATAATTTGCGTTTGGGGGATGCATTAGTACTCTAGACGACTTTACATTTAACTTTGTTTCCTCTTCGTCAGAGGGAACTTCCAAAGGCCTATCACTGGTTGACCCCAGTGAAGTTGGGGCAACAGCCTCTGGAGTATTCCCAGTTGCCGAAATTAATGGAGTATCTCCAATCGACCCCAATGGAGTTGAGGCAGCTGCCTCTAGATTATTTGCAGTCACCGAAACTAATGAACTATCTCTGGTCGACCCCAATGGAGTTGAGGCAACTGGCTCTGGAGTATTTGTGGCCAAAGAAGCTAATGGACTATCCCCGGTCGACCCCAATGGTGATGCTGGAGGTGGTGAAACTGCTGGAGCTTCTGTAACTAATAGGGGCAGCCACATTAACAATTAGCAATAACAACTTAAAGTTAAAACCAACTAAGGCTTTAGTTTACAAGATATATGCTTTAAATTTACAACTTACTGAAAGCATACCAAATCTTTATAGTTCAAAAAGATGTATACTTTGAAGTCAGAACATACTGGAAAATGCAAACCTACTAAATCTTTGGTTTAAGAGATGTGTATATACTTAGAAAGATACAAAAGAAATGAATTTGTTTTGTTTAGCATGATGTACATGAAACTTTTGTATATCTTTTTGTTAGCTTACATATTACTAACCAAACTGTAAAATTTCATCTTTATGACACAATTCTCATTCATATTGGCAAATTGTAAAGTTCTATAACTCGTGAAAAATAGCTAAAACAGATAACAATCTCAGATATTTAAAGATGACTCAAGCTCAAGAGATAAATAAGAGCTAACAGTATTTATGACTTAGGGTTAGTTATTGAAGACAAAAGGATGACTGAAATGATTTTTGGACTGAAAAGATGGTGAAAAGAGTTGGTGGAACACAAATGAAAACAGAGGTGGCTGGTTCTTCTTCCACTGGTTTAGATTGTGCAGAAACAAAAGAAATAGCTTTAGCACCAGTACGATGATATATATTTGACTTTTATCGTTTATATACAATGACGCCTAAGTTGGGGTCGGCTATATGAACCCTAATTGGTCATGTTTCGACCATTAAAAATTCATCTCATGCACTTTTATCATTTTATAGGAATTTAACGAATACAAACTACTATAACAGTAAGAAAAAAGGAAAAGAAACCTTGAACCAAAACAGAATGTTCATGAGGGAAAAAGTAAAGAGGGGCGAAAGGAGGAGGCTCACCATCTGATCCCTGTTTCGGAGGGCGACCTAGGCCACGTCGTAAAGATTGTGAGGCTGGACTTTCTGTTGTTCCCACGGATGGCATTTCAACGTCAACAACATGGAAAGATTTAGTTTAAGAAATTGGAAGAAGCAAAGGAAAAAGATATATGCTTAACAGTTAGAACTTACTGAACTTTAGCTTAAGAAGGTACAAGATGTTTTAAAGTTAGAACTTCTTGAAAACTTTAGTTAAAAAGATGTAAGCTTTAAAGTTAGAACTTATTGAAACCTTACTAGAGCTTTAGTTACAAATGCATGCTTTAAACTTAAAAATGTAAAACTGGCTAACCAGTACGATGATATGTATTGGAATTTTATCATTTTTATATACAACACCGCTGCTCTAAGTTCCCCTTATTTATATAGGGATGAAACATATAGTGAACTATTCAGGGCCCAGGGACATAGATAGGCTTTAACATGTGGGTTCGCAGAACCAGTAGCGTTGGCTCAAACCCTCTATAAGTGATAAGAAATAGGAGTCGTTTGGTTACCGGGATACGATAGACAAGGATATTCCATGGGATTAGCTATCTCACCAATTTGGTACAAAATGGTTCCCCAAACTAATTAATACCAATAACCAAACATGGGATAAAATAATTCCGCACTTTATCCCGGGATTGTTATCCCTTATTCCACCAACCAAACAACCCCTAAATATGCATAAATTAATTAAAAAAAACAAGTTAATGACACTTGAGGTCGTTGTCGTAGAATCCGCCTCTGGAACTACTTTAATAGTAAGCCCCACAAATTAAGAAACCTTGAACCAAAAAAGAATGTTACTCATGTAGAATCATTAAACAAAAGAAATTAAAAGGCTAGCCCTAGCTTACCAACTGAATGTTGTTTTTGAGGGCGACCCCAGCCCCATAGTAAACCTTGGCCGTGTGGTCGTGGAGAAGGGTGTGAATGGGTGGGAACATAGAGATCTGGACGAGCTCTTTTTCTTGAACCGCGCCTCTTAACAGGAGAATGAGCCCTTTCACCTTCGCTCTGATCATGGTCATCCATGATTATAGGATCCTCATTAACGATTGTGACACGCATTATTATAGAAATTGGGGCTAATTCAATAGAAATCGGTTGTACCTAGGCTCGATTCCCGTCTCTACTTTGTTTGACCAACAATGAGAAGTGCTTTTAAGAAAAAATTAGGTGCCGATTGCGCCAATCTAAAAAGATGTAGGGTGTGTTTGGTAGGAAGGAAAATGTTTTCTTGGAAAACAAGTTGGTTTCTTACTTATTTCTAGTGATTGGTAAGTAAGCAAAAAATATTATCACATGAACATTTATGTGTAGTCTACCAAAATACTATCGAGTTGGATGGGGTGGGGAGTAGGGGTTCGGGGGGTTGGGGTTCGGGTTGGGGGCGTTAGTGGGTGGGGAGGAGACAATGAACTTGGAATTTCACTTATGGAACATGGTTTCCCTCCTTTCATTAGGAAAGTCAGCTTCCTCATTTTTAAGTAACTTAATTTCCTACAGGAAATGTTTTCCAAAACATTTTGACCAACCAACATAAATAAGTCACACCCAAATTGGACATTTTTACTTAGTGAATACTTTGTACAACAATGTGCTTTTTTCCTTTCTGGAAAGAATTTGCTTAGCAAAAGTAATTAATTGGAAACATAATTTCTCTTATAACAGAAGCATCTTAGAAGAACTTGCAATGAAAGTTGTTCTCATAACAGCATACTCGGCAGTAGTAACAGGAATAGTGAACTAATCATTGGTTTTGAGATAATGTTGACAACACCTGCATAAAGGTTAAAAACAAATGCTGAAATTAGTTATGACGATAATAACTTGGTTACTTGGCTTCCCAAATTATCCTGTCCCGTTGATTTCTTCATCTGCCAACACAGCCTGAAAACTTGCAGTTTTGTAACAGAAGTGATTCTAGAAAATTGTTACAGTTTGCATGCACCTTGACTAATCCATCAGGCACCTGCTCTCTCCCACGATCACAGAGCAGTTGCCAAGTTTGACATTTATCGGGGGAGGAAACATATGTTCCGATGAACTTATTTACAGTGCATGATTCCAAGAGCAGCTGTTCATTCAAGAAAAAGAAATCATACACTAGCACAGAAAAGAAAGTTCAAACACACATTCAAATGTGCTGTTGAAACAGTTTCACCAAAAGTGAGTCACCTGAATGATCATGGGGATGAAGCTTGCAGTATAAAAGTACTTCTACATTCGAAAAGTAACTTAAACTTGATGCATTGCAGCATATCCTAGCATTGGCATAGTGGGTAAAACTCTTAGGTTAGCATACAACTTCTAAAAGGCAGAGACAATAACTTATGCCGTTATTTCCTTCCACAGCTCAGCCACCAACGTATTCCCAACAGCCAGAGGAGCTTCTTCAGCATAAAATAACCAACTTATTTTTTCACTTTCAGTGATCATTCAGTTATGGCATAAAACATACCAAGCAGCAGAAAGTATCATCAAGAATATAACTCTTGAGTGAACCTTTATCATCACTGGAATGAATCGTTAATGATATGGTAGTAATTTACTAAGGCAAGTACTATAAAGCTGCAAAAAGCCACAGCAAAACGAGTATAAGAGCATTAGACTCTAAAATGTTGCAGGTTTCTTTAATCTTGTTAGAAGATCCTCTCATTCTTCACCTTCCAAACCAGAACACTGGAAAAACAATGTCACTTTTCATCAACATTTTTCAGGGAAATGCTTTTATGCAGATGAAATTATCGGGTCTGGCACTTGCTTTTAAATTCTTTGGATACGTGAATCTAATGAAACAAGTTTCTCGTCGCAGAGTGCATAAAGTATTGGCATGCTCCTGTTTTACCACATACAAAAGGAAATCCCAATATCTTCCTATAAGCTTTCACATAGTTGAAAGCAAGTAACCACACCATTTTACAGGACATAGAAATTCAGTAGTATCTAAAAAATTACTGACAGTGACAAATGCTTTAATACAGCTTTTACTGATATAGGTTTCATCTTACCTGAGTGGAAAAGTAAATTTTCTCAGTTGCAGATCCTCCTAAATTTTCTCAGTTGCAGATCCTCCTAAATTTTCTCAGTTGCAGATCCTCCTTCTCTGAATGCAAATCTGTCTAATGAAGCATATTAACACATGAACAGTTGTGATGTGTTTGCACATTTTCAAGGGACAAATTGTATGCGCAAGTCATTAGAAATTATCTTCAGCCAGTTTATCAGTTTGAACTTTATTAAGTCAATCAAGTCCAGCTTTATTTCATCACCGTAGTCAACTACATAAGTTATGACAGAGATTTAGTTTCAAAGTGTGCATTATACAAAACCTGTATGAACCCACCCATGTTTTGCCACTTTAAATTTGCTATATGCCAAACAAGCTGACCAATCAAAAGAAAAAAAAGTTCCAAAGATGGAAGTTAGTCATAAAATATAAGACTTCATTTTTACATAATCTCCTTGTAAGGCACTTATCAAAAAAATTGTACTGCTAAGGAATGCATAGGCAGCATAATAGTCATAACTGCAGTTAGTTTAGAGAAGATAAATAGGGGCAAATTTCCAATTTGAAAGCATGTAGCAGCAAAAACACATATATTTTTCCCTTTAACATTTTACTTTATCCGGTACAAAAAAGCTCCCACAGACTAATAAGACGTGAGAGTTAGATCCGATGAGGTATCTGAACCATAACTAAGAGTAAAATTCATCATCAGCCTGTGCCAGATCAAATGACACTTTGGGTAAGTAACAATAAGCTAGAGGGGAAATCTATCCTAAAACATCAGAACGGACAAAGGGAAGACAGAAGATTTCGACACAGTAGAACTATGGAAATGCTTCCATCAACGGCATGTTTTGAAACTGCTGAATTCTGAGTGCCCGATTATTAATCGTATTGCTCAGCTCTTCAGTCACCAGCATATCCAAGTTAAGCTGACTTTCCTTTCTTTGAATTTCAGACTTGAGTTTCTCCAATTCAACTTTCATTGATTCGATATTCTTTTTCTCATTTTCATTCTTTTCCGCAAGCTTATTCATCTCATCATTGATCTTTTTTGTCTCAACAATACAATTTATCGCATCTTTAATCTCATCAAGCCGAGTTCTAAACCAGTTGACATTCACCTTCATTTTCTCAGCATCCTTGACTACCAAGTAGTAGGAGTCCAAGAGATTACGATCAATTTCAATCAAACGTTTCTTTTGGAGCTCTTGGACAGCCTTACATATAACTTCGAGAACAGAAGTAAGCATGTCGCCCGACTCCATAGGACAATCCTTCGTAATGTCTCCGTGTTTTTTGCGGATGGCCAGAAAAGTTGGCTCAAGACTCGGATTCATGGTAATTGATTGTTTCGCCTTTTTTGTGCTTTCTTCTTGATTTGCTTTTACTTCTTCAAAAGCAACTGCCACTCGTTGAAGGAAATTGACATCAATGATGCAAGTTGGCTGATTACTTAGATCTGTCTCTTGAACGACAGCTGTACAAGGAGGAGGAGCTTCACCGATACCACCTTGAATAATATCAGGTGCAACATCTTCAATTTCTGTCTTCACTTCTTTTAGTAATCTTGACTCTGGCTGCATAGCTAGTGAAATATTGATTTGGCCAAAATGACTTTTCGCCACAGCACTTATCTGACATCCTTTAGCTTTGGTTGATGCTTCAGACTGATGAATTGGTGGGTTTAATGAAGCCACACGATCGTGAAGACCAACTGCATGGGCATTACACATGTAAGGACCAAATTAAGAGGGATCTAATCACCAAACCATTCAAGTTAAAACAGAACACTGAAGTTGTCATTTTCCATTAGTAAATAAACAAAATGAACTCCAACAAAGTATCCTTAAAATTCTACTATCAGAGTAAGTGATTAAGACATAAAATTGATAAATAATTTCTCTATTAGCCGAACTTTATTTTATGACCGAAAAATCCGTCTAACTCGCAACATTCGAAACTCGGGGACAATGGGCCCGCCCCTTCTATTCTTCTCCACTTAAATTCCTTCAACCTTCGCCACTTGAACTAAGCCGTGGGGCTCTATCAAACTACGTTTTCAACCACTAATTTTATATTTTCTTCTATAAAAGCAGGCTATCCAGCTTTTTATTTCATTACTTTGCTAAAAAAAAAAATCATGTCAAACAAAATGAGACCATGAAGTCAAACTCTGACTAGAACATTTGGGTCAGCGTGCACACACCTTAACTAATTTCAAGGTTACCTCCCACCAACACATGCATCGAGTAGGTCATTTTAAGTCTATTATTTTACCGAACACCTTCTACCTCTCATCAGGTATCAGATAACTAACATCATACCAAGTGTAATCCCGTAAAGTGGGGTCTTGGGAGTATAGAATGTACGCAGACCTTACCCCTAAGGTAGGTGGAGAGGTTGTTTCCGATAGACGCTCGGCTCAAAGAAAAGCAAACAAAAGAAATACATAAAACCTTTAAATGAACAAAAAAAGTTGGAACAAGGGGTGGGGGGTTGCTCACCAGATGGTCTGTGATTGTGTGAAGAAGGCCGATGTTGATCATGGGTCGGGTCAAATGACTGTGGTGGAGCTCTTTTTCTTGACCCACAACCCGAAATCCTCCCAACAACTTGACCCTTTTTGTTCATGCATGTTGCAAAACCAGGTGGTATTTCTGAATCATAGCTTTCCTCTGTCATTGTTATTGATTAAATGAGTTCTTTTTTGACGAAAGGTTAGTGATTCTTGAAAAACAAAAAGACTGGAATGACTTTTGGAATGCAAAGATGGTAAAAAGTGTAGAGGAAGAAATGGGACGGAAATAAGATGGCTGAAAAAATGATACGTATACAGTAATATTTTTGTTTGAAGAAAAAATGGTGGAAAGGTGGAGATAATAACAAAAATGTTGGGATGTTTCTTTCAGTGGATCTTTGTTGCAGAAACACAAAAAGAGAAAGAAGGTGCAGTCTGCAGAGCATGCAATTAAGAAGGTACAGATAGACCAAGAAGATGAATAGGATAATTATAGTATTACCAACAGTCTGTTTGGGCCACCTACCAAAATTTGCTTCTTTAAGTACTTTTTGTGAAGATTATAACAAAGCAATAATTTCTGCTTGGTCAAAGTCAGAAAAGTATTTTCGGGAAAAAAATTCAATTTCTGATAAATAAGTTCTACTAGCTATTTTTTTCCCTAAAGGTTTGGTCAAATAAATTTGCACTATCCGGTCATTTAAGTGTTTATGTGTAATTTTCTTGGTATTCTGATTAGTAATCTGATAAAAATAGTAAGCTATCATAGATTAAAATTAACAATAGGGTAAAAAAAAAATTTAGATAATCAATGTAGATAAATTTATCCTATTTAGAAATAGTTTTAAAAATTGGAAGTAATTTACTATCACAGGTTAAAATCAACTCTTTACATTGTTGTGTATAACGTCATTCCTCCCAGAAAAATAATTTAAGTTCTATATTTGACGGTGTAAGATATATCTACACAACCAAATCACCTATAATAAATTTCTTCATAAATACTGATTGGTAGAAAAGGAATAGCTTTAGCTTTAATTGTACTGTATACTGTACATGAAAAGGAAGAAAATGAAACAGCAAAAAGTTTTAAAACTCAGATTTTGGCAAATGATACAAATGGAAATTTCAGAGTTTTCATCTCTATAAATTATCTTTAGCCTTGTGAGGAAACATTCAGCAGTTGTGGTCATAACAAGATGTCAAGTTTTCATATTTCCTCAAATGAGTTATTGCAAAAAAGTGTAAAGACATTTGAAATAGTAGTTTATTTGCACTGTGGTCCATACTATTACGATCGGAAATTTACACTGTATAATATACGAAGTTGATTTTCTTTATGTATATGTAATAAATGATAAACCGCTTTTATGAAAAAAACCTGCATCGTCACTGATTACA
This sequence comes from Lycium ferocissimum, assembly GCF_029784015.1. Taxonomy (NCBI): domain Eukaryota; kingdom Viridiplantae; phylum Streptophyta; class Magnoliopsida; order Solanales; family Solanaceae; genus Lycium; species Lycium ferocissimum. The sequence goes on along the minus strand of NC_081350.1, from coordinate 36,864,964 downwards.
ATCGTGCTCTTTAATACAGTGTTACAATTTATACAGAGGTTAAATAGAGAGTCCTAAATATGTTTTACAAAGACACTAACCTACAAACGACAACTATAACTTAAAACTCATTTTTTCGATGTCTACTCGGCTGTAACTGCTTTAGCAATTAGCACCACGCTAGCAAGAGTCTTCTTCAGACGATTGAACCTTTGTTTCTGTTAACAAAGTCGAGGTAACCCTGCCATAAACCACAACATTATTGTATCAACTACATGCAAAGCCTTAAGAAAGACCAAAATTTGCTCTATTGTTTTTACTCAAAGAGAAAAGGTAAAGCTAAATCCTAATATAGATCTAACTGAAATAGGAAAGACTTGAATAAATCGTGAAATATATATTGCTTCTCTGGTTTGAACTACTAGTGAACTCGTTATTATAAATGTAAATGTCCTAACCAAACAGTCTGACTGCTCCCATCGAAGAAACACAGAAAGCAAAAGCAAACAAGCAAATAATTATAGGCAAAGATCTACACATTACTATAGTTTTTTTCTTCTTAAATAAATGATTCTTTTTTCACTTACCCCTGTTTGGATGGTGGTTTCCCGAGGTTCATTAATGTATGGTTTTGTATGAAACCATGTTTGTTTTCATTATTCTTAAAATTATGTGGTATGGTGTTGTAAACTCGTGGTTCATCCCATGGTTATATAACCATGAAAAGTCCCAATATTTGTAACCACAAATTTGGTGGTTTTTCCGTGGTTACGTATTTCATTTCCCTATTATACCCCACCCTCCACCATCCCCCACCCACCCCCACCCTACCACTCACCCCACCCCTCGCTCCACCCTCCCACCATCCACCCTACCACTCACCCCCACCCCCACGCCCACCCTCATCCCACAACCACCCACCCCTCCACCACGCACTACTCCTCACCACCACCTAACCCCACCCCCACAACCACTTACTCCCACCCTACCACCCACTACCCCCATCCCCATCCCACAACCACCCACTTCACACCACCCACCCCTCCACCACCCACTACCTCTCACCCCCACACACCCCCACCCCCACCCTACCACGCACTACTTCCAACCTCATCCCACAACCACCCACCTCACACCACCCACTCCTCCACCACCCCCACTTACTACCTACTTATTTTTAATAGTTCTGCAACAATGATTTTTATTCTTTACTAATTCTTAATTTACGAGTTTTAATAATATATATAAACTAATTTCTAATTAAGAGTCCTAAGGGTATTTTAGTAAACTTACAAATTATTATATATTTCTTTCTCCCTCGCTTCTTTTTCCTTAAGTTCATTCTTTAACCATTTTTTCCTCTCACTCTCTCGTCAACCAAACAATACAAATGTTATAAAATCAAAATTAAAAAAACGATCACGTCGGTGTTTTTTTTTTTTTATTCAAACATCGAACCGTGTGTTCCTTGGCATTAAGGGTTTTACCATACAATATAATACAACACCGCTCTAAAAATCGATGGAGTCCGTACCATACTATAAAAATAAAAAACTATTGCATTAATGAATATAAAAAATAATTATATTTTTTTTCTCGCATTTTTGAAACAACCATCCAAACAGAGGGTTAGTTTCTTAGATGGGTAAAAATAAGCAGAGGTTACTGCAACAATGAATTAGCAGAGAGCTTTATTTTTCTACAAGCAATACTAATTCTTAATTTACGCAGATTTGGTCGCAGAAATAGTACTTCTAGATCCACTACATGCCCAAGGACTTTAGTTCTTTTTGGCATACGATATTTTTGTTCTTCTCAAATGAACCAAAAATGTTTCTGAAAAATCCACCCACAAAGTCTATTCCCATAAATCACCTTTTCTCTGTTTATTTGAAAGTCGATTAAGAAAGCCCTTGTCTAAGCGTTCAGAAGAAAACACACTCATACAGTGAGGTAAAGTATATTCGGAGAAAACCGCAGAGACGAGGTAAGAAACATTATAGTATATAACTGTTAAGTCATTGCTCATTGCAATAGCAAATATTAAGTAATCAAAGACAAAGTTACGGGAATGTAAGGGCAACGAGGTCAATTTAACTTCGATTATCAAAAAACTAAAGGCAATAACAAAGAGGTCCAAAATTCTTTGCAGAAGCAAAAGCTTGCTTTCAATAGTTAATTAAAAAGCCATATCGTAGTAGGCCTAAATCTTTCGTTTACATGAAACTATAAGTTAACATTAACAAAAACTGACATTATATGGTAGCAGCTTTTTGTTTACATCAAACGATCTAAGCGGCTTTCTCTAGAAAAAAACTCCCTACTTATAACTTAGTTCCCTTGCAACAAAAGACATATGTAAAGTCTCATTCTCATGCTAGAATAAAAGTTGACATGAAACTGAAGTAAAAAAAAAAAAAACTGATGCTGCAATTTAAGATTGTACACGCTAAAAGATTGGAAGCATGACAAGAAACTTCAAGGAGAATCTACTACATGTTGATAACTCAATGAAAAAACAACCAGTCTGCTGCTAGAAAAGATGAAACCCCAAAACAGTTCAAGGTAGTCATGAGGACTTTCAGTTCATCTTGTAGGGAGCTCATTTAATGAGTTATCAAGTATCCAACTAATCGAAATCAACATGATATGTGGACTTTAGACGTTGGGTGGTGGATTCAATCCCTACGAGAGCTGCATATTTGCGCTGCTGAATTTCTGTTCGCCTTGCTTGAGCTGCCTTCAACTGGGTGCCAAGTTCTTGCTCCTTGGCTTTTGCAACTTCATGGGCTTCTTTCAGACTCTCCTTTTTATGTTCGATCTGTGCTAACTCTTGCTTCAGATCCTCGATTTTCCTCTTCAAGGTTTCCTCTTTCTTCTTGGCCTTCGCCCACTCTCCTTGAGTATGACCAAAATCCTCCTCAACATCAATTGCAGTACTTTTAGCATTTTCATAATTTTCCTGCAATGCTGGCAAAGACAACATGGCTTCTTCTCTCTGTGCGTCTAGCAAATTGCAGCGATGAGAAATGTATTCTGTGACTTCTCCGTAAAAAGAGGCATAATCAACATCAAGCGCTTTCAAACAAGTAAAGATAGCATTGGCCTGATGGACCATGTAACCAACATCGTTCTCAGAAGTAAGCAGCTTCTTCACCAATAAAGACCCGACTCCAAGAATCACTTTCTTTGATTCTTCATCTGGAATCTGGGGTTTATGATTTGCCTTTGGGGGGTGCATCAATACTCTAGACAACTTTACATTTAACTTTGTGTCCTCTTCATCAGAGGGAACTTCCAAAGGCCTATCACTAGTTGACCCCAATGAAGTTGGGGCAACAGCCTTTGGAGTATTCGCGGTCGCCGAAACTAATGGACTATCTCCAGTCGACCCCAATGTAGTTGGGGCAACTGCCTCTGGCGTATTTGCAGTCTCCGAAACTAATGGACTATCTCTGGTCGACTCCAATTGAGTTGGTGCAACTGCCTCTGGAGTATTTGTGGTCGCCAAAGCTAATGGACTATCCTCGGTCGACCCCAATGGTGATGCTGGAGGTGGTGAAACTGCTGGAGCTTCTGTAACTGATAGTGGCAGCCACATTAACAATTAACTATAACAACCTAAAGTTAAAGCTAACTAAGGCTTTAGTTTAGAAGATATATGCTATAAATTTACAAGTTATTGAAAGCATACTAAATCTTTAAAGTTCAAAAAGATGTATACTTTGAAGTATATATATATATATATATATATATATATATATATATATATATATATATATATATATATATATATATATGCTTAAAAGAAATGAATTTGTTTTATTTAACATGATGTACATGAAACTTTTTGTATATCTTTTTGTTAGCTTACATATTACTAACCAAACTGTAAAATTTCATCTTTATGACACAATTCTCATTCATATTAGCAAATTGTTAAGTTTTATAACTCGTGAAAAATTGCTAACAGATAACAATCTCAGAAAGTTGAAGATGACTCAAGCTCAAAACACAAATAAGAGCTAACAGTAAGTATGTTCCCTGTTTCCTCCGATGGCGACCTCTGCCTAGCCCTCTGCCGCGTTCTATAGGTTAAGGAATGGCGTCAAACAAAACTCGACTGACATCTCGGGAAGCTCTATTTCTTAAAGTACACGGCCTTTTAACAGGATTTTGTAGATTGGAGTTTTTCTCTGCATTTGTTAAAAGGGTGGAATATGACTTTTAAGGTTAGTGGTTGAAGACAAAAGGATGACTGAAAATGACTTTTGGACTGAAAGGATGGTGCAAAAAGTTGATGGAAGACAAATGAAAACAGAGGTGACTGTTTCTCCTTTCAGTGGTTCATATTGTGCAGAAACAAAAGAAATAGCTTTAGCACCAGTACGATGATATATATTTGACTTTTATCATTTGTATACAACAACAATAACGCCTAAGTTGAGGTCAGCTATATGAACCATCATTGGTCATGTTTCTCCCATTAAAAATTCATCTCATGCACTTTTATCATTTATATAGGAATTTCAAGAATACAGGAACTACTATAATAGTAACACCAACAGAGAAAGAAAAAAAAAAAAAAAAAAAAACCTTGAACTAAAACAGAATGTTCATGAAGCAAAAGTACAGAATGGGGAAAGGAGGAGGCTCACCATTTGATCTCTGTTTCGGAGGGCGACCTGGGCCACGACGTAAAGAAGATTGCGAGCCTGGATTTTCTGTTGTTTCCGTGGATGGCATTTCTACATCAACAACATGGAAAGAATTAGTTTAAGATATTGGAAGAAGTAAAGGAAATAAGATATATGCATAACAGATAGAACTTACTGAAGCTTTAGCTTAAGAAGATGTAGGATGTTTTAAAATTAGAAATTCTTGAAAACGAACTAAACCATTAGTATAAAAAAAAAGATGTAAGCTTTAAAGTTAGAATTGAAACCTACTAGAGCTTAGCTACAAATGTATACTTTAAACTTAAATATGTAAGCTTTAAAGTGAACTTATTGAAAACTAAGTAAGCTTTTAGTTTGTGAAGATGTTGAGCTTCAAAGTATGAACATATATGCTTCTTCTTTTTTTTTTCCCTTTTTTTTTTTTTTTTTTTGATAAGGAAGAACTTCATATATGCTTTAAAGTTAGAACTTACAAAAAATTTGCTAAAATGAAAATAGAGCTAACAGTGGAGCACACTTTTTTGTGGTCTCAACTAGTGTATTTCGTACTCACTTATTTCCGCTTTTTTTTTTTTTCTTTTTCATATCAAAGCTCTATAAATGGCAAACCAATACCATTATATGCAATTCGACTTTTATCATTTATATACAACAACTACACCTCCTAACAAGTCGGGACGACTACATGAGTGCATGGGATGAAAGATATAGTGAAGGGTGAGAACCAACTATGTAGCATCTACATCGAGAATTCAAGTATTGTATACGCCGTTAGTCCGATCCTTTGTAAGAACTACCGTAATAACGAACTTGAAAAATGGATCTGCTACTCAAGGGGTGGAGGTAGGCTTTAACATATGGAAAGGGCCAAGTCACAGTGGTAGTTACGGGTTCGGCAAAACCTAATAACTTCGGCTCAAACCCTTTCATTTAATATATATGTAGTACAAAAATAATATATGCTGCACCCAGTAACCAAAAAGCAAAAATTGCAGTCCAAAACTCATAACAGAAAAATCCTAGTTTCGCCTCTTGCATATGGGTGCGGAAGAACTCAATAGCTTTGACCCGAACCCTACATATGTGTTAAGAAATCACTAAATATGTACAAAAATGAAATTGATACCACAGTTACACTCATAAAGTTTATATCCAAGACCACTGGAACAACTCTAATAGTAACCCCACAAATAAACCTTGGACTCAGTTACACTCATGAAATTAGTATCCAAGACCTGGAACTACTTTAACATTAACCCCACAAATAAAAACTTTGGCCCAAACTCTAAATACGGTGTTAAGAAATCATTATATATGTACAAAAATGAAACTCATAACCCAGTTACACATAAAATTCATATCCAAGACCCACACTGAAACTATTTTAACAGTAACCCCACAAATAAACCTTGAACCTAGTTATACTCACAAAATTTGTAACCTCATAAATAAACCTTGAACCCACCCACAAGAAAAAAAAAAAAAAAAAAAAAAAAAGAGTATAAACTGTGAAGCCAGTTACACTCATAAAATTTTTAACCCCGCAAATAAACCTTGTACTCAGAATGCATATCTAAGACCCAAACAAGAACAACCTTAACAATAACCCCACAAATAAACCATGAACCCACCCAAAAAAAAAAAAAAACATTGAACCCAGTTAGACTCATAAAATTTGTAACCCCACAAATGAACCTTGAACTCAGTTACACTCACAAAATGCATATCCAAGACCCACACTAGAACTACTTTAGCAGTAGCCCAGAAATAAATCTTGAACTCAGTTACACTCATAAAATTCATATACAAAACCCACATTGGAACTACTTAAACAGTAATCCAACAGATAAACCTTGAACTCAGTAACTCATAAAATGCATATCCAAGACTCACACTAGAACTACCTTAACAGTATCCCAACAAATAAACCTTGAACTAAATAAAGAGAATGTTACTCACCCTCAACAGTAACCTTGAACCAAATAAAAAGAACGTTAGTACTCACCATCATCTGATCTCTGTTTCCTAGGACGACCCCGGCCACGTTGTAAACCTTGATCATGTGGTCTTGGAGAAGGGCGGGGATGGGTTGGAACAAAGAAATTTGGACGAGTCCTTTTTCTTGAACTGCACCTCTTAATAACAGGATCAGGAGTAGTAGTCCTTTCACCTTTGTCATGATCATCAGAGTTATCTTCAGTAGGTAAAATTTGGTCCAAAGGTTCAAAACCAGGTGGAGGTGGTATTTCTTTTTGCTCTGACCACATTCTTACTTGCTTCTGCTTAAACTAAAAGGGGGGTTCTTCAAGATACACAAAAATGACTAAGAATGAGTGATTTAGCTCTAAAGCAAATGAAAGAAGGAAAGATGTTGAGAGATATTAAGTAGGCGTTTGGCCATGAAAATCACATATTTTTTCGCTTTATTTGGTATTTCAGAGTTGAAGTTGAAGATGGAGTTGAATTTGGTTATAGTTTTTGTAAAGAATATTTGGTTGCTTGAATGAAAAATAAGTTTTGATTCAAATATAATTTTAAGTTGTATTTGAAATTTTTATAGCCAAATAATATAAAGTGAAAAAATGAAAAAATATTTTAGAAAAAAGTGAATAATTCTCGTGGACAAACGAGCCCTGAGTATGTATTTCTTTGACAGGATTAAAGATGGTGTCAAGGGAGTAGGAGATAATGACAAAAATGGCGTGATTTTCTCTGAAAAAGTTGGTTGCAGAAACACACAACAAATAGAAAGTTACAGGGGGGCAGAGGAAGTAATGGAAAGTGTGGGAAAAAGGACAAATAAAGACTAGAGAAATGTTGCACAGGTAGTACATGCAGATATTGGGAAGGAAAAAAGGAAATAGCTTTTGCTTCTTTGTGACTTAAAAGAAGAGAGGAGAAACCATTTTTTACACTAAAAATATGCTACTGCTATTTTGAGATTTTAAAATCTTACAACTACTTCCTAATCTTATATAAGTAAGTAATGTGGTTCATTAACCTTTGAGTACCCGTATCAAACGTGTTGATAATATGGGTATTAAATATTTTGGACAAATAACACTTAACTCTCATATAATAATGAGAATATTTCATAAATAACTATAGCTTAGAGCGTAATTACGAAACACAGCTTCAGTTCGCCTATTTACAAAATGTAAGACAAAAGAGCTATATCAGACGGGTATCAACTATATCAGCGAAATAGTTGTATCAGACAAGTATCAGTAGTGATAGTTGTATCAACGCATATTGTATTAGGCAAATCGCACGAAAGAGTTGTACCAGAGCATATTGTATCAATGCTGATAGCTACATTTCGTAAATACAGTAGCTACGTTTTGTAAATACAATGCAAATGTTTGTCACATCCCGTAATTTTTCCTATAACTCGTATGTTTTCTTATATTTTAAACACTTCATATGTAATGAAAATCTTAGACAAATATTATTTGAATAATGTTTCATTTTACAAGGTGATAAAAGGTATAATTTTGTAGCTAAGTATACTAAAATAGAATGCTAAACGAAAAATTAAAATTAAGGATATAAAGTTTCTAATTAGTTCAAGTTATAATAAAGTTTCTAATTAGTTCAAGTTATAATAACATACATACATATATATATATATATATATATATGTATTTCTTGAAACGTTGTTGATTTTAAGATTTTATTAAATTCTAAAACTTGTTCCCACTGAAGCAACTATTAACATTATTTTATAGCCAATATAGACATTTGAAAAGAAATGAAGTCTTTTATTTAATTGAGTATATTAAATAAAGTAATTCAATTTTTTGACTTGCACAATTCTCCAGTCCCTTTTAAATCCAATTTGTCGTGTATCGCGATCTAATGAGCTTGAAGCGTGTCTACTGAGACCTTGCAAGAAGAAACTTTAAGCCAATGATGGTAAAAGAGTTGATTCAATTAATAAGTTTCATTGAATCAGATGTATGAAGAAAAATTTGATTGCATTCTTAATTATCTAGCACTTTCATCTATAATTAAGCCCCAAAAAGTAGTAATGTATAAAGTAAGAATCATGTGTAATGTTAATGATTGACAATATGCTTATAACAACAATCTTGAAGAAAGGATTTATCCTTAACTTGAGATTTATCAAGACTAAAAGTAGCAGAATACTAGTACAAATGGATAGTCTTCCCATATGCTTGAAAAAACAAAGAAAGTGATCAATGATGAAGTCAAGTCTGTGTTGGTGAAAGAGCTCACTTCTGGGACGTTGAAGTGGTTTGGTGTTGATTGTGGTTCATTCCACAAAGATGTCAAGGACTTCATTGCTTATAAATATGATTTACTCACTGAAGAGAGAAAACTAGATATGTTAGTCTGTTTCAGAATTGGAGGAAAAATATGAAGATGTTGTTCTTCATGCAGATGATCTTGAAGAGGAGATCGATAATAATCTAGAAAAACAGAATATGCTGAAGGAGAAAAAGAAACCTCTGAAGAGGCAAATAGAAGATGCAAGAGAGCTGATTCTCAGATTGGAACGAGAGGTTGCTGATATTGAACAAGGTGAGAAGTGCTTGAAAGAGCTCACTTCTGGGACGATTACTAAGCTTGACCTCCTTGTTGCTACCATGTTTCAAACTTGTGTTCTTTTCAATGTGAGTTTGAATATTTGGTCTTCAAAAATTAAAAAACCTGAAAGAAAAACTCATTGAGACAACTGAAAAAAAGCAGTAAGCTAGAGAAAAGGGTCTCCTTTTTTTTTGCCAATTAAGGCAGGATTTTGTTCAGTGTTTTTTCTGAGAATCAAGAAATGATAGCACATTTTGGGTCTTTTTGTACTATTCTTTCAGAAAAATAACTTCTGAATTGCTAAGGATATTATTACTCCAACATCCGTTTTAATGCATTATTAGAAGTGCAGATAAGAAAAGGGACAATGAAAAAGAAAAGGAAAATGGTAAATTTTTGGTAATAAGATTCTTCAACAATTTTGGCATGAAATAATGAATATAGATAAAAGAAAATACTCATGTACTCATCAATTTATTGTAAATATAATGTTCCTTGCCTAGCAAGTCGCAAGTTGGGAACATGCTGTTTGAATATTTTTTTAAAAAAAGCAGTTTACTCACTTGAATTCAGTGTAAAATATTCCTATATTTAAGTGTGTCAAAGACTTGAAAGTAATTGAATGTGTTGGTGATATTTATTTCTTGATAAATTATTTTCACTGTATAAACTTAGTTAACTTGCAAATATATGTGCAGACAAAATATTTTAAGAAATTGCGAAATGATACTACTGTGATTTACATTCATATTGAACCATTAACTTTGTCATCCATTCATGATCAGATCAAAAAATGGCAAAAAGCTCAAAAAATGAGGATTAATTGAATAAATAAATAGAAGACAAAAGCGTATTTACAAATCGATTAACTATTTTGCACAAAAATAAAAGGGGACAAGCTGTCAAAATGTTGTCGTCTATGAGCTACTCGTCTATAAGGTTTCCTATTTTTCCAGAACAAATGTTCAATATTACTGGTACTTCTTGATACATCACCAGCAGCACTCACTCTCTCCCATTTGGGTTTTTTTGATTTCCTTCTTGATTCTCTGTGTCGCGGAGAAGGCGTTTGAGGTACCTCGTGTTTGCCACCAGCGACCCTGCAGTTCAAACGAGCAGTCAAAAACATATATCGCGACAAATCTTAGTATTAGTATGAGTTTGTGGACCATATAAGAACTATTCATCCCGATGACCAATACTTATTATGTATGTCTATTTATTCTATAGTTGGTGCAATGGGCGGAGCCAAGATTTTTTAGTATGGGATACAAAATATAAAGAAGTAAACACACAGAGCTAAGAAGATTAAACATCTACTATATATGCATACAAAACAATTTGGACCTTGTATGTATAGTGTAATTTTCTGGTGAAGGGGTTCAAATGAACCCCCTTGCGCACCCTTAGCTCTGCCCCAGCTGGATGCAAACGGGTAGTCCTAACCCCTATAGTTTAGAAATATGTGGAAAATTTTGAAATATGTTGAGAATACCAACTTTTGATTCAAAAAACTCAAAACCGTGAACCTACAAAGTTCAAATTTTAGATCGCCTCGGGGTGAACGATTTTCTTTAGCTTTCCAAGAACACCAGTGAATCATATACTTAAAGCAATTACTAGTTGGGAACGAGAAAAAGAGAGAATGCTAACTTCTCTTCGCCGCTTGTCGACATCGATGCAAAATCCTCTCCTTCCATGCAGCAACATGCAGGGCAGATATAGATTTTTGGCAGTGAGGATAACTTGATGCAATCAAAATGATACCATTCATCACATTTATCACAAGCAATCATCGCTCTCTTATCATAAGGTCTCCGACAAATGCAATAAAGCATACTCCGATCCCTTAGTAACTGCATGTTCCAAAAATGTGGCCTAATTAGATGTGACACGACTACACTTAACTTTCATCTCGACAAGAGTAGTTTTCTTGACATTTTACCTTAAGCTCCTTTTCACATGACACGGGTAAATTTTCACCCTCCGTGATGAGCTCAAAGACCTTATCCAATCCAAGTGCGCCGCCATCTGTTGAAACCTGTTACAAGGAAGATGGTTAAGGTTAATGTCATATATCAAGAACATAACCATTGAGATGAACAACATGTACACTTTTTACCTTCTTTGCCATATCAGCCCACTGCAACCCAATGTTCTTCACTTCTGTCAGCCTCTGTCTAAAATAATCTTCAGAAGGAATGCCGACAGCTAGTCCCTGAAGTAGTGTTGAACAATCAACATATTAAGCTATTGCAAGCCATTTCTAATCACAACCACACACCAATGATAAGCCAAAAAAGTATCAAGAAATGATCTACTAAGGTCAGTATGCTTTTGTCATAGCCAAAAGGGCAAGAAATGTATTCTATTAAGGTCATCATGAACTACATTCCTGATTCACAAAAAGCGCCATATCAGAACGAGAGTTTCAGTAGTGGTGACAAGCTGCCGAGAGTGGAGCCCACTCATTTCGAAAGTGAACATGATAAGAAGACTCAAAGAGCCGAAGGCTTTTGAAGTTCACAATTACGTCCTTAAGTTCATGTAGAAACTTTATCAGGCTGATTAGTGACCCTAGTTCTCCATTTTTGCTTTGAAAAGAAAAAGGAGAAAAATTGAATATCATTATACGAGCATATGAAAAGTGCCCTGGAGCACCCCAAGAGAAATAAATAGATCAATCAATATACAAATAAAGGGCATGGGAAAGTGCAGCATACCTCTTTTAAATGCCGTTGAAGCACTTGAATTGAGGGTTTATGTGAACCGTCTAATAATCTCTGAGCCCTAATTTTCCAAGAAGTTCTTGCTAATGCCAACTCGAGTTTGCTGTTTGCCTCGCAATCATATGCACCAACAATATGTACAGCCTATGCAGTCGACAGAAAGCAAAAATAAGTTCCAAGTGGTGAGTTTACGGCTAATATTCTGGGATGTTCATAGAAAACTCAGAATTGATTGATTCCCAAATCAAGTCAAATGCCCACAAAAGAAAACCATATGCCCATAACAACGAAGACACCAACAAAGAAATACATCGGCAGGAGAAAAGATAAACATAGCAGTAACTCAAACAGACTACACTAATATTGTAATTGAAACTGAATGCTGAACAGACATTTGGTACCTTCAAAGCAGCACAGAATTTTTTAGCAATAACGCGAAGGTCTTTATCTGGATAAGCTAAAACAAACTTGACAATCTCTTCGATGCGAGCTTTGATATCGAGAGCTTTTTGAACAATTTGATGAAGTACAGCTCTTTCCTGAATCCTGCCAGGAGAATGTCAATGGTTAAGTGAAACACTTTACAGAAAGTGAGGCGCTGGTGTAGACACACATAATCTATAAGCGCAAGGATATACACAGTAGCAGAACCCAAAATTTCAAAGAAGCAAAAAAGCCCCCCCCCCCCCCAACCCAACAAATGAAGAAAAAGATAGATGGAAGGTGATTCACGTTTTTGGGAGGGGAGTGGGCAGAGAACGTTATTCACCTCCTATGTAGGAGAGACACTGAAGACAGTTTTTACTCTCTTTCGATTTTTTAGATTTGGAAAAGATTTCACTCTATTGATTGAATTTGTAACCAATTAATTCAGAGTTCCACAATTTTATTCTCGATCCCATAATGTACTACAGGGGCTCACATGTAGATAAGCACCTTAACAAGTCCTAATGATGCATTTCAGATATTTTCTTTAGTGTTACTTCCACAGACGGAATATACTTGAACACTCTTTTGAGAAAGGTAAGAATATTATAAAAAACGAGCACCAAAAAGGTGTTGTTCAAAAGTATTTACAGAGAGTCCGCTGCAGAAATTCCATTAATCCATTCAAAATTAATTGGATATTCTGTTAAACACTTGAACACGTCAAGAAATTACTCGGTAGTGGGTACTCCTTTCATCTACCTTATACCTTAGTAGAAATAGTACAGGAGGAAACAAATTCACAAACTCATATATACAAACTCCAACATGTATGGTAATTATTCTCGTTTTCCAGAATTCCTATCATATAATTCTAAAACAGAGCTACACACAACTAATACAAGGAGCAAAAAGCTGGCTAAAGTAACATCCACCAACTGCCAGAACTCCTCCTCAACCACATTGTCCAACCAAAATGAGAAGTAAAAGAAAAAGAGAAGAAGACAATTGGTATCCTAGCATCCTATTCAGATTTGTAAAAGCAGTTCTGAGACTTCTGACGACAGAATTTCAATTAAAACAGGCTATTAGTCATTACCATAAACATAGATCTTCAGCATCTGATAAGAGCTCAATGAGCTTGTGCAACTTCAGACTCTTCCTACCAATATTCTGCAATAAGTAAAACCAGAAATCAGACATTACTGCAAATGTTAAGTGCAAGCTCATTCAGATAGCTACATGGTCAAGCATACCAGAGGATCACTTCCATTTCTTGATATCTTTCCACTGTTTATGAAATGACAATAAGGACAAATAAATTCTTTTGAATCATTGGCATCTCCTGGTGAACATCCAATGCACTGCAAGTGGAAGCTGTATAAAAGCATCACATTTTTTGTAAGTGATAACGAAAGCAATCTTCATATGAAGATAATGATTAAATAGTAGTCCAAAATAAAAATAGTCCAATTTTCCCTTGGCCGAAGGAAATTAAAAGCCCGTTTGGCCATGCTTCTTGGAAGATAAAAGCACTTCTTTTTTAGATTTAAGGTGTATGGCCAAAAAGGAAAAGTGATTTTGAGCAGAAGCAGATTGTCTGTTGTGGGGAAGAAGCAATAAATTTTTGCTTCTTCCAAGAAATAGAAACAGAAGGAGAAAATTATATTTTCTCGAGACAAACATATCCTTGCCAAAAATTTATATTCACCAAACCATTCGTCATCAACTTAACCCATTTGTCTCTCAAATAAACCCTCTTCTCCTTTTCCTATTTTGTTCTACCTTTTCTTCTCCTTATCCATAATAAATACTTAAAATCATTTCTCCATTTTAATAATACTAAATTGAAAAATGAACCTTGATACCGTCTTCTGTTGACACTCAAAAGCACTTTGTGGAGACTCTCGCCAAACACAAAAAAATATCAGGAAAAACACTTCTCAAATGAATTGGCCAAACACAAACTGCTACTCTCCTACAGTACTCTGAAAAGCTATCTTGATACAACAACAACAACATACCCAGTGTAATCCCACTAAGAAAAAACTATTTTGATAAATGTGTTTTTGAAAATAAGAAGCTTCGGAAGCTTGGCCAAAAAGGCTCAAAGTATTATATCACACTCTGGATAACTGGTAATAACGAATAGTCATTCGAACTCCCCTCTCCCAAAAATCTATCTCAGACCTTTTTAAGAGACACAAAATAGCAAGTTAATTAGCAGGATAAAGTACCAGTCATTGCAAGTAGAACATGTCAAAAGCTTCTGGTCCACACCAGCAAGCGAGCAGCATATACATAAAGCGCTGGAATTGGTGGGGTTAGATGTCTCACAGATGCTGATTGATCTCTCAACTGCATTTTCAGTCTGCATAATTACATTAGACTGTATCACACATCTATTATATAATAGCTATAACCAGGTCAACAAGCTGAAAGGGAATAAAATAAAAAGAGAAAACAACTTTAAACCTGTAAAAGAGCAGTAAGCAGGTGAGCATCTCTAACTGAAGGGTGTAAGACCTCCTCACAGTGGCGCTTCCACTCTTCTATCTTATGAAGCTCAGAGAAAACCATGTCCAGTTCTGAGCAACTGAAGGCATCATTATTCCCTTTTTCCTGAAGGTGTTCGAATCACCAGACATTAAGTAACCATAAAAATTACTGTATATCACAGGTAAATACCACGATATGGTAATGAGAATGTGTTTAAAGCTTCAAAGTATAAAAACAACAATGTTGACTCAACATTAATTACTTAGGCAGGTCGAGAGTAATTTTTGGATCATTTCAATGAATAAAAGTTCAGAATTGTGAACAAAAAGCCAGTTAATAACCAATTGGTCACAATCACGAGGAACTTTCTTTATCAATTCTCATTAACTTTCTTCCTCAATTTCTACACGTCGTAGTAGGACGCAAATTTCCAAACAAGCTGTCCTGCCGAATCAATCTCCATACGGTTAACTGACAGCACAAATCTGAATCAAAAGTGAGAAAACAATAGTTCCAGTTCAACTGGGTTGTGAGACAGAGGAGGAGAATTTAGACTGCCATTATATCATGAGCCGCATGAGAAAGGATTGCTTAGGAAAAGGCAAAGTGAAGACGAATCACATTGGTTATCCCCTCTTTTTAAAGAACAATGCCTTGTGTGCTCTCATTCGGTGGAAAAATTCAAATACCCACATTTAACAATCTATCGAAAAGTTACCAAGAGAACAGAGACAAAAGATGACGAGACATTAAACTAGATTTCCAACTTCCAGCATAATAAAAACTCATAAATTGGAAATCCAAAGCACCAAAAATACCCCAATAATAACATTGCCAGAAGAAATAAAAGTTAGACTTGTAGGAGGAATAAGAAACGTAGTTCAAACATAAACTAAAAATTTAATGTTGACCTAGAAGAAGAAAGAAAACAGAGCACACGAAGATATGTTACCTTAAGCTGCAGCAACAGATCCCATGATCGATCCCTAAAGTCAAGGGCAAAAAATAAATGCACCTGATCCAGCCATGAGCTGCAAAAATTCCAATTGTAAGTAATAAAATCATAAAACTAATAAATAAATAAAAACTTGGCAAAAAGCAAACAAGATGAAAAAGATAGATATGGCAGTGTATCTGCTAGAAGTTTTCTGATGTCTATATGCCAAAATATTCCCTAACTAGATAGTTTCTTTACCAGGCAGGGTAGAAAGGGATTGTACAGGGATGGAAGTGTAGTAGTAGGTTCATGCCAAATTGTACCAACAGACTGGTCCAAACTGGAACCCTAACCCAACCTTTCAGTAGAAGCAAGAGACCAAATAAAATACTCCATTCTCAAATAAAAGTAACAACTATAAAATTCAAAAAATAGTGAAATTTTGGGAAGAATGTAGAGAGTAGCGTGGGACTACACAGGCTCTCAGATAGCGACAGGTTCTCAAAAGAGCTAACCTGACACTTACATGCATTCACCAGAAGAATCCAAAAAAAGATAACCGAAGAAGCACGTGATCTTTTATCTATAATATGAGATATTATTTCTAAATAACATGAACAAAATTTAGGTCTCTCCAATGCCACACTTGATAGTAGCTGAAGAAGCTATTTTTGAACATCATGAAAATGTGATGATAAGCAGATATACACCAAACACATGAAATCTGTATCAGTGGGCACTTACTTGTGTTTCTCAATAGCCTTCTCAAGCCGACTAATCATTGCAGGAGATGAGACACGAATGTTCTGCAGCACGAAGGCACCAGACAAAAAATATAAAAATTTCTCACATAACGACGATAAGTAGAATATAAGTTCAAATAGTAGTAACATCAAAATACCAAACATAAACAAGGAAGGAATAAATCCTCATAAAGGCTATAGAATGGATGAAAAAGTACCTGATACTGTCTGAGAATTTCTTCAGCATCACTTATGTTGGATCTTCCAAGAGTAGAATGAATGGAGACTTCCAAAGCTCTATTAAGCCAATTTACCCAATCAATTAAGGAAACACATAAACTGCAAGTTGCATACATGATAGGAAGGTGGCTTGCAATCTCCAAATTCGTCTCGACTTCCTACAGCAATGTTAACAAATAAACTTAAGCACATCCACCATCACTTTGAGAGGGATAGATGAACCGAAAGAAAAAGACTTAAACCAGGTGGCACAATAAAAACAGCAAAGCCATTACAAAGGGAGGTAAGACAAACTATAGAAATTAAAAGGCTTACACGAGAAAAAGAGCGATGTGCCAAATTAGGGGTAAAAGAAGAAAAACCCACTGATAACCCACAAATGATCAAAAGCAAAGGTCCTAAGCTTCTACCAACACGGTTAGTTGGCAATCATATAAAGGAAGGAGAAATGGGAAAAGGGCATAGAGTATCATAAGAGGTCACACTAGTGATACTCTCGAATGAGAGGTTGCTTCACTAAGTGACCTACTATCTTCAGTTCAGCAATATAGCATAATGTTTATGACTTTACATTCAGCCAACATAACAAAGGGATAGGGGAAGAACCAGGAATGGCGCTCCAAATATACCACACCACCTGTAGTTTCCAAACTTAGTTGGACTTGCATGAACCGAAGAGATATACAAAGTAACTTTGCAAACCAGCTAAAAGAGAATTGTGCTCCAAATAAATAATCATCAATAACTAAATTCACAACTTATAAACTTTTCAAATCCATCATGACGATAGACTAAAAGGCATTTAGAGCTATTGATCCTTCAAATCCATCATGACGATAGACTAAAAGGCATTTAGAGCTATTGATCCTTGAATATGGGCGATACCAGAGGCAGAATATAGGACCAGGGAAAAAAATTAAGGCACTGGATACCAAAAGAAGCCAAATAAAACTAGTAACACAAACAACCCAGTAAAACCCCAGCAGGTGGGGTCTAGGGAGGGTAGAGTGTACGCAGACCTTACCTCTACCTTGTGACAGGTAGAGAGGCTGTTTCCGATAGACCCCTGACTCAAGGAGAGAAGAAAATAGAGATGAAAAAGCATCAGTAATAATAACAGCCAAATAATAAGATGACAGAGTGAAAGAAACAATCAGATAGTACTAGGGATTTAATAATAATCAGACAAAACAAAGATACTACAACTCCTAGTACGGGAGAATATAGGACCAGGGAAAAAAATTAAGGCACTGGATACCAAAAGAAGCCAAATAAAACTAGTAAAATCACATATATTGCCCCAATAATATAGAGTGCACGCATAGCCATATCAAGAAGAGCCAAACCCACAAATCAATGTCCAGATCTATCTCTCTTTATGTAGAACAGAAATCTGATGGGCCAATTAATTACCTCAAGTGTTGGCATTGCAGTAGCAAAAGATAAAGCCCTAAAGCACCAACGAAGAGTAGAACAAGCATCTTGAAGTTTTGGAACCATATCAAACTTGAAACCAAGACCTTGACCTACTTCTACAACTGAGTCTATGGCTTGAATTTGCTTTTCAATTTTACCAAGTATGCTCAATATTTCATCGTCTATATTCTCGACATCCAACAGCCACTTTGTATCATGCAACACAGGGCAGGCATCCTGCTCCCACCTGGTGCAAGTATCAAGCAATGTTTGAATCATCAGTTGTTCTCTCAGAGATAGCTTCAGAAGCTTGGATTCTGATACCAATTCCTGCACAAATTACAAAAAAGGATGTAAGAGCTGTATTATATTTCACAAAGGCAGAGTTTGCAAGAGATTAACCTTCAAAGTCTCAACTTCAAGAGAAGGACTTGAACCAAGTGCTATTGAATCACGTGATAAAAAGGACTGTGACCTAGACAGCCAAGACTTAGCCATTGATACCGCATCCTTGACTTCAGCAATAGAAGGAAGAATCACAAATATCTCCTCTGAAGCCCTAATTATCTCACAAAATATAAATATCAGATGGAAGTAGAACAAATACGCGAACACACACAAGAGATATGAAGCAATAACTAAATCAGGGAAGGAGGCAACACCTTACAACATCCTCAAATTCAGATATTTCTTCTTTGTTTTTAAGGACGCGTCTGGCTCTTTCCTCTAAAGATACAGCAATTGTTTTTACCTCAGAAACATCAGCAAACAACTTCTCTTTCTCTATCTGCAATCTGGAGATATATTCACATATCAAATAGGATGAACAATAGGTTCAAGACAATCATTATTAGTAAAGCAAAAATTGTAATACTACATGCTAGCCTCCATCAAAAGCTGCTCAATATAATCCATGGACATTTTGCAACGACGTGCCTGTACGAAAGAAGGATTTCAGAAAATTCAGATAGAGGAACGAACAAGAGATTTACGAGACCAAAATATCGCAATGAATGATTAATTACTTTAGTAGCGTAAGTGATTAGATATCAAAGCGGTCATGAACCATTAAAAAAAAAAAAAGGCAGTCCGGTGCACTAAGCTCCCGCTATGCGCGGGGTCCAGGGCGAGGGCCGGACCACAAGGGTCTATTGTACGTAGCCTTACCCTGCATTTCTGCAAGAGGCTGTTTTCACGGCTCGAACCTGTGACCTCCTGGTCACATGGCAGCAATATTACCCGTTACGCCAAGGCTCCCCTTCCACTTATGAACCATAAAAAGAATTAATTAGATAAGAAAGAAAAAGGGAAAAGAAGAATAGGACATGATAAGAATGCTGAAAATGTAACTCAATCATCCACAGAAAGTGATAGGAAAAGAATGACCACTCTAGTTACCTTCAGAGCTTTAACCCTACAGCGAGCCTTCTTTAGCTCAATATCCACACATGGCAGCTCCTCAACTATGTCAGAAGCGTGAAAAATATTATAGATGTTTGCATTAGATTACAACTAGTAAACAAAAGATTGACTAAGAATTCCAAACCTTTGACTCTAAGCAAGGACGCATCCTTTTGAATGCAAGTTAACTCAAGAGCTACAGCATCTTGATCCTCCCTTTCACTGATGCTCAATAGAATATCATTAGCACGCGCTATCCAAGACACAGCATCTTTATGATACTTTCTCAGAAGTTCAAGCTCTGGAATGTTAACCGTAAAACCATCCCATTTGTTGAGAAGCGATTCAAGTTCCTGTAAAACATAAAATGTGGCATTTATGCAATGTTCTACTTCCATCAATCAACACTTTCCAAACTATGACAAGGTAGGAACTACCTTGACACTGAGAGAACCTCTCAACATCTCACAGCACCGAGATTGACAATATTCAACTTGACTAATTAAATCTAGGAGCATTTCATGCTCAGGAAGTTGCACTTGAAGGCTTAAATTCTGGAAACAACAAAAAGTAACAGAATAATCACAAAACAAATAACCCCAAAAGAAAGACAGCATCACAGAAAGCAAAGATAAACAGATCACCTCCTTCTCTAGCTCGTAGAGAATATCTGCCTCAACTCCAGCAGAAGTCTCAGACACACATTTCCTTACTCTTTCAGCCCAAGCCTGAAAAAGCTCAATATGTGAGATTATAAAGCAGAACCCATTCTATTTCTGAAGATTGAGGCAGCAAATGACAATTTACCACAAGCGAATAATCACATCATACAGAGCAACCCTTTGAATTAATTTTCAATCCTACCAGCAAGATGGAAGACACAAAGTTGATTGACATTCAAAACAGCAAAAGATGATTCAGACAGCAGTTGCCATACATCCAGAACATCTCAAGTGAGTGTGTGTCACTTCCAGTTACATGTGTAAATATAGAGCATTATTAGAGGTAATTTTAAATTGAATTTAAAATGTGTCCTAAAATAGAATTCAATTTTGCTAAAGTGAATCAATGTGAAACCATGCCAAAGGGATACTTCACTTTTATTTTCTTTTGGCAGGCGAAAAGCATAATGTACTTGTCAATTTATAGACATTTTAAGGTAAATCTTTTGCAGATTTAATCCACTGAATCAACATATCACTCATCATTTTTACATAGTCCAGTAAGTATGTACAGGAATCTATTCTCAGGAAAGGAAAAAAAAAACTAAAGTATCATAACAGCTACCAATGGAAAGGATGAGTTGGTCCGGTTTGCACAGGTGAAGGGGATTGGATACTCAGAGAGGCCTTAGATTGATTGTTTATTGTATATAGGGGGAGCACACCTGTATGATCTTTCTATAACAGGCCAATCCTGGTCAAATTCATCATCTTTTGCTCATATCATCCTTAGAAGGAGGAGAACATAAAAAGGGAAAAAAGAGAACCCTAAAAGCTGCATTGACTGACCCCAGGTGGGTTTTATTCTCATTGCTTTTACAATTTGGATAAGTAAACGAGTCTTTGCAGGAAAGAAAATATTTGCTGGTTCTTGTGCCAACATGGTCAACATAAAAGATATTCTCAAACTTTATCGTTTTTTTTTTTTTTTTTTTAATTTCTCCATATCACTAAAGCATTCATCTTTCTAATTGGGGCTTCAACTTCTTGTATCTCATTCACAGTAAAAGCCAGCATTATACTATGAGAGTACCTTTAGCAAGCTTGTACATGCACTGAAATGCTATGACTCCCAGTTCTTTGACAACAATACTTTTTTTTTACCCCCCCCCCAGGAGCTCCCCCCCCCCCCCCCTTTTGCTCCCTTGGTGACTCGAACCCACAACCTTAGGGTTGGAGGTGAGCACCCACCTGCGCAACCCCCTCTTGTCCTCACAACGATACTATTATCTTCAAGAATGACCATTAACAGTACCAGTATCTTCACTGACAACCATTTATCATCTTTTTCACCTCATAAGATCTTATAACTTCTCCAGCGGTAAATTCCAATTTTTGCACAAAGAACACAAAAGGCCAGAAGTCAAAGAAAACACGGCACCTGAAAGTGCC
This sequence comes from Lycium ferocissimum, assembly GCF_029784015.1. Taxonomy (NCBI): domain Eukaryota; kingdom Viridiplantae; phylum Streptophyta; class Magnoliopsida; order Solanales; family Solanaceae; genus Lycium; species Lycium ferocissimum. Next base: position 36,843,250 of record NC_081350.1, on the reverse strand, counting down.
GGCAGGATTCTAAGGAAAAGTAACAATTAACCAGTTGGAACACAAAGGAAAATCATAAATATGCTGATCCTCTTTTTATTTGTTTTGACAGAAGAACCAAACTTCAGGGGTTTTGTCTTCTATTTTAAGCATCATTATTTCTCTATACAAAAGATTTTGTTGACAAAAAAGGGTTCTGTCTTCTATATTTCATCTTTTCTCCCAATCTTCTTTAAGTCCTTATTTGACTAGATGCTTTTTTCTCTAGGAGAAAATAAGGACGCGTTACATGTGTCAATGTCACTTAAACATATAAATTGGCCACGCCTGCCTGGTACCTTTATCAACATTATAAAAGACGTAAAACTTACAAAATAAGAAGGTATACCTTAGCTGAAGACAGCTTGTGCAACAATTCCTCACTTCCTTTGATGTGGATGGGGCAATCTACAGTCTTAGAGTACAAGGTCTCCAAATCAGATACCTGAAAAGGCAATGAAGCAATAATTTACAAACATAAGAGAACACAATGAGCAACACTTCCAAGCTCAAGGGAAAGAAGAAGAAACATTTCCAAACGATCCAAAAATGTAGAAGTATGAAATGACCAGATGTCAGGCAGATAAAAGGTTCAGAACTTAGACAACCATTTTTTTTTTTTTTGGTGGTTGTGGGGGTGGGGGGGGTGGATAACATTATATTAGCCACAAATGTATAACAAAAGCCTGAAATACAATTCTCAAAGAACAGTATTAGCCCCTGTCATATTCTGTTCGTTGATGCAGCAGCAGCAAACCAAACTATACTTAGACAACTATCAACAAGGTGAATGAACTGGCTTACAGGAATATTTGAGCATGATGAAAGAACAGAATCAATCTCCAGAGTCAGCTGGCTCGCTTCTTTCTGGAAATCCTGTACACAGAGCATAAATGGATTATCAGGTCCAGTGCAAAATTGAAGTGCATATAAAGGAGGGGAAATCAGAAACAAACTGCATTTCACCTTCAATTCGAGATGTTCAGGTTCATTACAGGGTACGGGGTTTAAACTGAGCAAATTGTCAACAACTTCCATCTGCACCTTCACTACATCACTACTGTGATCAGACATCCACGATTTTACTTTAGAGAGAGAATCTCTGACATTGTGAGACCAATCCTGAGCATCAATCAACTTCTTCACCAAATCTCTTACCTAAACCCCATTCGACATAAAGATATTTAGTTGAAGACAGCAATAAATCTAAGCACAAATAAGTAGTAGAAAATGAAGTGGCTGAAATCTCACCGGATCCATTTCATGACCAGCCCACATAAACTGTTCGGCTTCCTTTATTGCACGACGATAAGCATCTGACGAATAAGGATTCTGGAAAAGCTTACTGACCTTTATTCGCCATTCTTCAGCAAGTTGCATGTGCGTGATACAGCCACCTTTTATCTACATTTGGCCATTGATGGGAGCCAATAACAATTAGAAGATATCACTTTATAAATTTGCACAAGCCACATATTAACAAGAACCATTTCTTATCTTTAGACTATATAACACATTGTATCATGAATATGCGAGAAACAGCCTGCAGATGTCACGTCTCAAAGTATCAAGTGACTCCGGAACGTGAACTGCTTACTCAGGTATCAGCCTATCAAAGAGTAGAAACTTCCCAAACAGAGCAGAAAGGATTCCAGAAGGATACGTCCCAAGACCATCAGTATAATCCAGATCGTTAAGCTTCTTGACCACTAGTGTCATTGTGACAGTTAAGCTTTTAGACAACTCAGAGGATAGGGTGTGCGATAGCGAGAAAATTAGACAAAGGGAAAAAGGCAAGTGGGAGAAAGAAACTTAAGAAAATTCTACCAATCTTTGACACTGTAAACTCTCCAAAGATAATATATTGGATGAACAGATGATGAAGGAAAATTAGCAGTATTAACACTTCCGAGGCATAAGATAAGAGCACTATTGATTAAACACTGGTATGGAGTCATTAAAAGCATGTTCTTCCATCCTAGTGATTATTGATATCAAGATATATATTTGTGTTCTACTTCCAATAAATAATGCCAAGCAACAGAAAGCAAGAACCTCCGTTCCACACCTCACCCCTTTTGAACTAAAAACTGATTAATATAGAAATCTCTGCAACTTGAGTGATTAGACAGGAATCTACAGGTAATTAGAAAAGCTAGCAATGAAATGCAGAACGCTGTGCGGGGCCTAAGAGAGGGTCCAAAAACCAACTTTAACATTCACTATGCCAGAAAACAAGGGAATCAAATGGAATAAGAAAAACAGGACACTTGACCAAAAAAAGGTCCCATATTGAATGAAAGTGATGATCAGAACCTTTTTTGACAAAGCAGGTGGATCATTGGAAGCCGGAAGTTGCCTTCTGATATTTTTTGCAGCCTCTTCATGATTACTCTTATCAGTAATAAGCACCATATCATTCAATTCAGCGAGGGTATGACGAAAAAGGAGTCGACGCTTTTGTGGCTTACATTCGCACAGATGTTCCCAATGCTGCAAGTAAAACTCATATTAAGTCAAGAAAGCATAATCAAGCACCAAAATTGATGTCAGAGAACATAACAGACTACGACTAAAGGAGAGCATCAGCAGTGTAATCACTAACACCCCACCAAAAAAAAAAAAAAAAAAAAAAACCAACCTGAAAGCAAAAAAGAAGAACTACATAACTGTTACTATATTAAAGCACAATGCTGAGAATGTCCTAGCCTCCTAGATGCTAGAATATATAATATTACAACCTACAATGAGAGATGATTTTATGCTTCTAAGATCAGCTAAGTTTAGCTTGAATTTGACCAGAGTAACATTCTACAGACAGAACTCACAAAAGCATAAGACATATAGAAAGCGGAGAGACAGGGAAAACAGTATATTTTTCGCACATATAAACAATGCTTACCTCAAGACAAACAAAAGATGATGGAGCACAGCTGCACGCTACAGCAGAAAGATATAAATATTGCTGGCATATGATGCATGTAGGATCCTTCAAAGTAGATCAGGTAAAATTTGTGAAAAACACTTCAGAACACATTCATAGTCAAAAATTCAAGAAGCAATATCAAAGTTAAAGTACCTCTTCTGTGCCCACATATTCAGGCTTTATACGAGCTGCCATGGGAGAAGAATTGACAATGCCATTTTTCCAAAGCCGCTCTCTCCAAGACTTTTCTCTAGAATAAACCCTGACCATTTCTGTTTTTAAGTAAGGCGCTGCCTTGCTGTCAAATTCACTCTGCATGGTGATGAAAATTGTTAAATTGGCATGACTAAAATTTAAAGATACATAGAAGCATGGAAAAGTTATCTATGAATACAAAGCAATGAAAATATGAAAACAAAAGTTCATCAGAAAAAGCATCATAGCATAAGTTTCAGTAGGAAACTTAGAAATATGATAAGTAACAGAAGCAGTCTAACAGCGTCACAAAATTTAGTGCACCATCAGTGGAATTAAAGTATTAAAGGGTAATCCCACCCACTTGGAAATGAATCAACAAATAACACTTTTTTTATAACAGCGATGTCTGGGTCAGCATGCTTGCACCACGACTATTCAACGGGATATCAGCACATGCACCAGTTAACTCTGCCCACCAAGGCTTAGGCAGATTGGAAGAAATTAGAAATCACAATAGCAGAAAAGAAAGAAATAAAATAAGTAACTAGTCCTAGATAAAAAGCCCCCACATAAAGCATGTAAAAGAGCAGCCTTCTACATCTGTGGGCAAACGACGAATGAGTGTAGCATTGTCAACAGCATACCATGAATTTGAGGGGTTGGGTTCCAAAGGAAGGGGTCACCTATTATATTTCTCCTAATTGGAACATGGTCATTAAAATGGAAAAGGGGAAAAGGATACACACCCTGGCTACTGCACAGAGCAGCTCTTCATGCGACAAAACAGCAGCTTTGTGATAAAGTTGGTAAAGCTCTGCTCCAAAACCGCCATGAGGTAACCAGTCGGCAGGGGCAAAATTGACAGCCTCAGCACAATTTAAGCCTACAATTTCAAGATGCAGGTAAGGCTACAGGAGAGAGCTGCATAATGCATGACTAAGCATTTGAAGAAGATTGAACAACTAGAATCTTTTTTGCAAATCAGAGATAAACTAACAAAAAGCCGGGGCTCACCGCAGTTGAAGCCTCCATGATACGATCTGGGAAAGGTAATAATAAAGTCCCCAGGCTCCTGCAACAAAGTAAACAAGCAAATACAAGCCACGTAAATGAAAAGTGCAAAATGGGAAAAGATTTAAATTCAGTACTCCTGGAATGGCTATCATGAAGGGGATCGTAAGTACTGTTTAGGGGATTGCTCATCGAGTTACTGCCTAAAGCCTAATCATAATGAAGATCTTTGATCATTTGATTGCGAGCTTCATCAGAATATTTGTTTTATTTTTTTGACAAGATCCTACTTTGCTTAGTATTAAGACGTTTAACATTTCTCCCACATTTTTTTTATAACAGAGAAAATCTTTAAGGGCCGGGCAAACGGTTTAGAACCTCAGTGGATAATGGTCTGCCCCTTTACCGTTCTCCAATTAAATACCAAGTTTTTGTCCGCAGCAGGGTTTTCCGTGACATACGCCTAACACACATCACACATTGCGCTCTAACCACCAAAGCCCTAAAGGCAGCACATTCTCCCACATATTAGGTACTATAGACCAGTAAAGGGAAAAACATTGTGTTACTTATAATTTATCGTCCCAAATGTATGACCACGGTCGAGAATTAGGCTCCTACACTATGGATCATGTAAATAGCATCCTTATCGTATGACGTATTTAGGCAGTCCCAACGCTCACGACAGCTATATCCTGATGGTTTTGAGGGATCACGTGCACCTTTGGCAATGAAGCTTGGAGGCCAATGACAAAATACAAAACAAAAAGAAGCGAAAAATGTAAAAGAAATTTACCAATAAATGAAGGAATAAATAAAAGAGAACAAGTTTCAAAGAATGTACCAAAAGCTGTTTTTGGAAATATACATTCTCAAAAAGTATACATTAAATGTAACAAGTAGTGGTGAAGTAAAGACAAAGTCCCAGCTGTTTATCGCCTACTTATCCCTCACCATTTTTGCAATTGTTGGGTTTTATCGGACTAAACAGCTTCAGAATACCGGTAGATTCCTAAAAGTGCACCCACTTGGACATGTAGCCCTAGAACAAGATATTTTTAAGTTAAAACACTTTTTTCACAGTTCATTGGTGTGATACCCCTCGAAAATCCTGATTTTGTCCTGCATCTGTGGTGGGTGGTATAGGAGTGCCGACACACTTATTTTTCTTATTTCGCTATTTTGTACTATAGTATTTGGGCCATGGAAAGATAATTTAAGTACCAACTTTCAATGGAATACAACAACAGACCCAGTGTAATCCCACAAGTGGGGTCTAGGGAGGGTGGTGTGTATGCAGCCTTACCCCTACCTTGTGAAGGTGAAGAGGATGTTTCAATTGAATACGAAGAACCTATTTTCCAAGTTTCTCAACTAAACACTAAGCTACAATATCTATAGAAAGTAATCCCTCCTACGTCCTGCCCATATAAAAGTTGAATGTAAGTCTGGAAGCGAAAAGAAAGTTTAGCTCCGTAAACAGAAGAAAACTCTTACGAGAAACTCTCATTGTTTTCCACTTTCATGACAGTTTCTCCTTATTGTCATGTTCGTCTATCTACAAAGAGAGAGACTCAAATGCAGTATCATGACACCGACCATGAATTTTGGGAGGTATAAAATACAATGGAAAAAGACAGAGCAGGACAGGAGGAGCAAGATCTGAGTATTAGGTCCCGCAACAAACCTGTAATACATTATAAACAGGAACCCCATTTTCTTGCAACACCCGTGGATTCAGCATGGTTACAAGCTGAAATAACAGATCTGGTTGAGCATCAAACAGATCAGGAAGGCTATCACGCATTACCTGCACAAAAATTGCTAGTTACAGGACAGCTACCAGCTGAGTAAGTCGAAGAAATCCAAATTTTGAAATTTACAAGGGAAAGCTAGACATAAAAAGCAGTTATAAACACTGATAAAAGTTAATTGACAACAGCAATCAAGCATTCATTTATCACTTCTTTGGCGGCTAAAATAGGAAAATAACTTGCTATGATGAAACGTATCAAGGAACTTGGAAAAGTAATCTCTTTATACCAAAATGTAATGAAAGAATATGCAACGGTTTTCTTAACACTACCCTAAACACTAAACTTAATCATATTATTGTATTCAGTCATCAGTTACTCGTGGGTTTAGCAGGACTCCAGCTATTCTCTACATCTATCAAGTCAACATGCTAGAATTACTGGCCTTGAACTCATTCATCTATACATGGAATTACAGGGTAAATTAGATTACATTTACTTCTTATATTAGATTATTTAAACCCATAAAATTGAAGATCCAAATAGTATGAAGAACAAAGATACTTCCCATGACTTTACACTTGCCTCAGTTTTGTTCAACAGTCTCCAAGAAAGCCATTTAGAAAAGGGACAGAGCAATAATTACACTAAAATATCCTAAAAGCCCAACATTCAAATATGTGAAGATGTATTTGCGCCAAATTTTCATTCACAGTAGAAGAGATATGTTCAAACTTTACTAGCCCACAATTTGCACTAATACATAGAAGCAAAGATCATGACACTAATACAGGAGAGGAAGTATTCATTGAATGACCTTCTCAAATGCTTGGGCCTCACTGCCGGGAACACTATACCAACATTTTGGCTCTCCCCTGAAAGGAAGCAAGAAGAACTCATTAACTGATAATCTTTCAATGAATATCAGGGTACCGGTCATGCACAAGATAAAAAAACAACGATATCATGAGCTCAATCAGGTGATTGCAGAAAAGATCTCAGAGGGAAATGCAAATGAATTCATGAAGACAAGATGCACAAAGTCACAGTCAATAAGACATTTCCAACTAAATTATCAATATGCCTAAAGGAAAACCCCAAGAAGTGTTGTCTGATCCACTAGAAATGCCGTCAACAAGTACTGCAAAATTATTATTGCACTATCCTTTCTTTCTGTTCGGTACTATTTTCTTTTACCTTTTACTACTGTATTCTACTTTATATTGTTCTCGACCTTTCAGCTCTCTAATCACTAATCAGTTTAATTTAACTCCATCAGCATGAGCAACTTCATTAGCCTCAGTCACTTTTCAAACGTTTGACCAACTGAGATGTCAAGGGAAGTTGCATGATGATGGAATTTAGTTTTCTAGGGCCCTGAAGGGAGAGAAATAGGAGCAACAAAAAAGGAAAAAACAAGTAACGCCGGCCGCTATTTTCCAAAAAAAAAAATCATTCATCCATTTTGCGATGAAACCAATTCCAGAATGGTAGTAAGCAAGCGGGACACAGTGTTATCAAAAGTTAAAGGCGCAAAAAGCTCTAAGGTCCGTTGGGGCTTTAAGCGCAAAGAAAATAAAACGTGAGTTTTAACGAAGAAAGGCACAAATGGAGGAAAAATACAAATATGTATGTGTAGTCCAAGATTAATAATTATCAGCATGAATAACAAATATATGGACAAAGAAATTGAAAATGATAATGATAAAGTGAAAATATCTCGTTTAGTCTCGCCTCTTCAAGATTACGCTAATTGGAAAGTAAAAGTATGCATTAGAGCCTTTATGACGACGATGAAGTAAGGGAAGCGCTCAACGTGTTTTGTGCCTCGCTTCATTGACACATAGAAGGTGTATGATAGAGTGTCAAGAAAAGTCCTTTAAACAGTACAAGAAAAGGAAAAAATCCTACCAAATACATAAATGCGAAAAGGAAAAGGAAATGACCAAAGGTTCAGAAATGTAGAAACAGTGGGAGAAAATGTAAAGAAGTTTCCCGTAATTGTGCGCTATAAACCAAGAAGCTACCTTGAAACCATATTTTTTTAAAACAAGTTTTTGATAAGGGGAAAAAACTTATTTTAAAACAAGTCATGGATGAGTTAACTAATAATATACAGTATCGGTACATGGTGCATATCATTTCTAGACAAATTAAGATAATTGACGAAACTAACGAGGGAGCCAACCAAGAGCTTGAACTATAGAAAGCACTCTAGACAGTGAGAGTTTTACAATGAGTGGAAGGACATAATATATGCTATGCAAGTTTAGCCAGCATAAGAAGAACACGGGATTGTTGTGCCTAGGCGCAAATAATTCAATTTTTTTTTTTTTATGAAGTAAAAGTATTTCATTTTATAAAAAAGGCCATAAAACGCCGTATACAGGTGGTATACCAAAAAGGTAAAGAATCTACAAAAGCATATGAGTTTCTACAAACTTCACCAATCGTCTATACACCAACGGACTTTCTCAGTGCACCAAAAGAAAATGAGGGAATGAAGGCTACTCCTTAACTGGAAAAAGCTCGACTCTACTCCTTCAAAAGCTCTTCTATTCCCCCCCCCCCCCAATACAACCCACATTAATGCAAGTGGCACCACATTCCATGCCTTTCCTCTTCTCCTTCTTCTCCCGCTTTTCCAACTAGACATCAACTCTTTCACCGTTTTTGGCATCACCCATGGAGTGCCAAACCACCTAAGCATATCCCACCATAATCTCATTGTCATCCCGCAATGTATAAGAAGATGATCCACTTCCTCAATAATATCCAGGCATATCCTTTCTAGGAATAGCCTGATAGATGAAGATGTGACGTATAAGTAAAACACAACAGTTGAAATGGAGTAGTACTAAGGTAGTGGTACGTGCCACAAAGAGACCTACCCAAGTGAAAGATAACTTTTATATAACAACTAAAAGACTACTAATATTATATGAATGTTAAAGCATCTAAGGCCCGAGATATCTCCAAAGTGAATATTTTTTTATGACAAGCGAACCCGTAGGAGCAACCCTTCGGGTGCGCACAGGGTAAACCGGCTCCTATGCAATAGCCCGCAAACCACATAGGAGAGATAACCCACACTAGGCAAGAACCGTGCGACAAGCTCGGCCCAGAAGGCAAATCCCGTTATTGTAGGCAGGGAGTTTCGAATCTGCGACCTCCTTTATGGAAGCCCCATGCTCAACCAACTGAGACACCCTTGCGCGTATCTAAAAGTGAATATTGTAAACATGCAGATGTTTAAAAGAGTGTGTAGTCATTCCTTGTTAACTTTTTGGTACCTTCCCGGTACTATTCTTCTAGTAAAGTACTTTACCTTATCAAAAGAAAAGGAGTGTAATCATACCACAATAGACATGATTAATAATGACAAATCTGATGGAAGGGAAATTTGGGATGGAATTGTAGAGAAAACAGAAAAGAAATTGGCAAAATGGAAGGCACAATTATCTTCCTATGTTCAGAAACAATTGGATAGACTCCGAAGGGATTTCCTATGGCATGGATGCAAGGAAGAGAAAGGTTACAATCTGGTGAAATGGCAGACAACAATAAAAGGTAAAGAAAGGGATGGATTGGGTATCAGAAATTTGAAAGCACAGAATAATTGCCTGTTGATGAAGTGGCTATGAAGGTACAACAGTGAGGAGAATGCATTATGGAAAGAGGTGATCAAGTGCAAGTTTGGTGAACTAAACCCCTGGTGTACTAGAGTGAGCACTAGCACTTATCGTGTGGGAGCATGGAAGACAATCAGAGCTTTGTGGCCCAAGCTGTAAAGTAATGTGCAGATAACAGTAGCAGATGGTAAAAGAGCAAAAATTCTGGAAAGATGCCTGGAAGGAGCAAGCTCCATTGATGGAAGTTTTTCCAGATTTGTTCATTCTATGTACTAACCCAGAGAGCACGATAGATGAGATGTGGAGTGCAAAGGGTTGGAACTTATCCTTCAGAAGATTATTGAATGATTGGGAAGTGGAAAGGGTTGCCAACCTTTTAAGAAGAATTGGTGATTTCAGTGGCATCAACAATGATCCTGAGATGGAGGCATAACAGTGATGGAAAATTCCCAGTAAAAAGGGCTTACAAAAGGGAGGGCAATAGGCAGAATAGAGAACAATCAAAGCAATGGAGAAGCATATGGAAGTGCCCATCCCCAAATAAAGTGAAATGCTTCACCTGGCTGGTGGCAAGAAGGGCTTGTTTGACACATGAAGTTTTAAAGAGAAAAGGTGCCATTATAGTTTCAAGATGTTTCTTGTGCAATGAAACTGATGAGACTAACAAGCACCTTTTTCTACACTATTGTGGTCCTTATTTCACAACTTAACAGAGACAAATTGGTCTATGCCTGAACCCACAGCAGATCTGCTTAGATGTTGGATGAAGATGGGAGGCAGTAAGAGTCAGAAGATATGGTGGAGGATAATACCACACTGCATTTGGGGGACAGTGTGGAGGGAGAGGAAGGGGAGATGTTTTGAAGATAGATCCAATTCCATTCAGATAGTTAAATGGAATTGTATAGTATCTTTCTACTTTTGGTGTAAAGAAATAGGATTAGAAGACATAGATCAGTTTACAGATTTATTAAAATCCTTGTAAGTATTTTCTATTTCCTTGTTTATGTTTCTGCTGTAACACTTTTTGAAGGTCTCCAAGCATGTCCTTAATGCTGAGGAATATACAATTATCAGTCTTAAAAAAAAAAAAAAAAGGTGCACGTACAACACAGTGATGAAAAATAGACACCAAAGATATTTTTTTGGCCATATCCTACATAAACCTAGAAATGCACTGGTCTGATATGACACTATTATAGTTGAACGTGTAAAAGAGGGTCAAACTAGACCTAAAATCACAGATAGTTAAGTTGTCTGAAAAGAACTATGACCTCTTAAAATCCACATAGACTTAGCAAGGTATAGAACACAATGGAAGCAATGTATGGATACCAACTAGTTATGACAAAAGTATAGTCGTTGTTGATCGTTTAGTCGGTAAAAGCTATATGCACCATATGATAACCGTGAGAACGAATTCTTAGTATTAAAAGTTAGTTTGTCCTAACAGACAAATTCTTGAATATTAAAATGACTAGGGCCCAAATGAAGTATAATGGTTATTGAGGTTCCACATAGCCGATCCCATTGGCTAGAAAGAGAGGTCCACATCGCCACACAAATAGTCATATAAGTGTGAGAAATAAAGACTCACAAAATATTATTAAGATGTGTTGACTACATTATTACACTGAGCCTTATTTATAGACACTACATTACAATCCTTTTCCATGTAGGAGACTATAAACAATCTTATTCCTATTCTAACAATAAGCCACATGTACTTCAATCTGCATGTTAAGCAATTGTTGAAGGGCATTCACCGACAAATAAAACTACTTATGAGTAACAGTTAACAGAAGGGGAAAGGTTACCCGAAAAGAAAAGCAAGGCTATATACCTTATTTGCCCTTAACTCGTATTTTATTTTGGATTTAGAGGGTCTTGTAGGTGATGGGGGAGGAAGAGGGAATCAATTGGTTAATGGGAGATGAAAAAAGGGATATGCAGCCAATGGACATCTAATAGATGCACAAGCATTTTCAAGAAGTAATTTAGAATCTCTATTTTCATTGGACAGATATGGAGGCTACCAGTAAAGGATTAATTACGCTTTTCACTTCTTCTTTTTCTTTTTTGAAAAGGTAGATTACGCTTTTCATAATTTACATAAAACCTAATCTGGGCAGAAAATGAGATAAGGTTCATGGATATATGTACTATAACACATTTTAGCAGAAGAGGAGAAGTCAAAGGAGGACAATACAAGTGATGAAGCTACCAGTCAGCTAGCAACCTAACTACCTAAGCAAGACCATGAATAGAGATTCATGCCCCCAAGGCTTAATTCAAGTGGGAAAGGTTGAGGGACTTGTAATTTAGGTCATAGGTTCAAGCCCTACGCGATGCAAACTAAGCATGGTATTTAAATGGACAAGGGTAGAGGGGCAGACCCATTATACCAGAGTTTCGACGGTTGTGGTTGGTCCAAAGGGTTGGCCCCAGACAGATGTCTCAATCATTAAAAAAAACAAAAGCAAGACCGTGAAACTACATCAACCAAATACACTGAATGAGACTAGTGAAAACACAGCTGTAGATTGCGAAACCCCAATAAACAATGTTAAGTGGATTTTATAAAGTTCATTTTGTAAGATTCGCACAAACTTACCAACATGCCAAATCTCTAACCTTATTAGGACAGGCATATCACATCACATTAGGCAATAATGCAGAGAAATTAATATCAAGATCAATAATAAGGCATCTGAAAGAAGTTCCATAGCAACACAACTAACAGCTTACTTGTCTTTTATTGTATGCACATGTAAATTAAATGAAACTAGTGGTTAGATAGAGGTCTCTGACATTTCTATAAGTGATTGTATGCGGTTTAATGAACCAAACTTATTCTTTTCTAAATCAATAGCAGACCTTCTAGGCAGATCTTATTCTTTTGTTTGTCTGGTATACAGTCTAAAGATTCTTTGAAATTTATTCGTTTTGCTACCATGTTAACTTTCAGTAGAAGTGGAACGACAGTTCTTTTACTATCAAGTGAATTAGAAATAATTCTATTAATATTATACAAGCTGTTAGCCGTATACAAAAAAAGTAGAGAAATTACACAATATGTTCTCATTCAGTCAAACTTGGCATGTAGTCATTTATTTTGTAGGAATAAGAAAATGGACTTAAGTTAAAAAAGAATAATTAACACTCATACCAGTGATGATAATTCATGGAATAAAAGCAGTGGTCTTCAAAATGCCAGCAGAATGAAGAGAATAGCATTCCAATATACAGCCAAGGCACCATAACACCAGCAATACTGTGATGTACAGCTCGAAGCATCGAACCTGGCAACTTGGGTAAGTTATTGAGGTTCCATGGGCTAGCACAATATTCATCCCATGTACCTGGTTCAATTGATGATGGTTTCTCATCGGTTACACGTGGAAATCCACTACCATAGATGGAAGTATCCAAATCACTGCCATACTTTACTTCCACCTCCCCGGCTGATCCCTCCACAATTTCCCAGAACTTCTTCTCTAATTGCACCTGTGAAATTGATGTGGAACCAAACCATTTTTTCTTGGCACGATCAGCAATCCGCCTAAATGAGTCCAATGATAACTCTCTGCCAGTTGCAAAACCGAAGCTATCTTTTTCAGAATTCAAGCATTGCAAGCAATACCAGTTTCCGGGTGGAATTTGTTTCAGAGGCGGTGATAAACAGTACATATGCCACCCCTTGTTGCACCGATCACAGAGAAGCATTACCTCCCCGTGCAATCCACTTTTGCATTGTTCACATATTTGATCGTGGGGTTCTTCCTCCTTCACCTTACATGTTTCAGTTCGATCACACTCATTGTTCTTTCTCCTTTTCTTAGAACTCGAGAATTGGGAGTCTGACTCTCTTTTCCTCCCACTTTGGTTTCCTCTCCTGAAACTTCTATTTCCCAGCTTATTTAACTTATTATAATACTCTTCATAATCATACAAATGTTCCAGGTACAACTGGAACAATACATGCTTGGCACACTCCGAAATCTTTCCAGCAGGCCGAACGAACCTAAAAACCTCACCCCACTTCTTCTCCTTCACGACTTTATCGTACCCTCCAAACCGCTTGACCGAATTATACAACTTACACAAATCTAGGTCCTCACCCTCAAACACAACACGTTTCTTCGCTACTTTCTTCCCACAATGCTCCTTTAAGAACCTATTGTATTCCAATTCAAAGGTCTTCGGATCGCAAGACGCGCACCGAGCCTGTAACTGATGAATCGCTTGCGTTTTCGTAGGAAATGTGAAGGTATTCAAATCCAATGCAAAAGGGGGTTTCCAAATCTTGGGTGGGATAATTTTACAAATACCATATTTCTCAGCCTCAGGCCTGATCTTGTAAATAAACTCTAAAGGGTCCTTAAATTCATCCTCGGTTGGATAATAAACTGGCCCTGATGGTATATTCAATAACCCACTTGGGGATGCACTTATATTTTGCCCTAACACCCCTTTTTCTACAGCCCTAGGTCTACCTCTACCCATTAATGTAACTAATATTTCATCAAGATAATCAAAACCCAATCACAAAATCTGCATGAAAAATTCATATAAACATTCAGATATGTATCAAATCACTATAAATTCATGATTCTTGAAATGTAAAGAAACAGAAAACTATTAAAAATGAAATCTTTAACATACCTTTGATGGAATAAAGAAATAAAAACTGAGTCTTGATAGATTCTTGTTTTCTCAAATATATTATATGTACCTCCAAAAACTAAGTATGACCCAACGTGTGTGTTGTTTTAGTGTTTAGATATCTCTTGTTTGGTCTTTTTAGTTGGAGACCAAGAAAACGGTGTTCTCGTTAAGTCTTCTTTTAGTATTTTTTTATTATTATTTTTTTTTATTATTATTTTTTTTTTGTCTCATAAATAGGCAATAGTTTCTTTTTTGGGTTAGTTCGTTTGCAGGTTTTGTGGGAACTGTGATTTATATAAAGAGGTATAGAATTGAGAAAATTTACGATGGTGGCAAGGAATCTATTGGATTTGAGGAATCTAAAGCGATTGATGTCACGCATTTTGATTGAATCTTTGTGAGGATAGCAAAGGGTGATGTACATACTACATAGTTCCATTTGTGTTACATTTGAAAAAAAAAAAAAAACCTTAATAGATTGATAATTTCTTAAATTTGTCGGTAAATTTCACTTACTGATTGGATCTATGGCCTGTTCCAATTAAAAGTTTAAGCCAATTATAAAGGATTCTTATTAGACATTTCATTTGAATTTCAAAAGAAAATCTCAGTCCTCAGACTTGTTCCAATTGAGATTGATATGGATAATTAAAGTAGATAACATATTTTATGTGATTAACTTAACTACCTAATGAATGCTTGAGAACGCGAGCGAAGAGTTTCAAAATTAGAACACTTTATCATATATGCACCAGCTCAATTGCATTACGCTATTGTTCGAGTTGTGTAAATGAAATTACAAATTAAGAGATGTCGATGTTAAGCCAAAAAAAGAAAAATTATGTTTGTTCGCTAAAAGAAGTTTTCACTTGATGTTTGATATTCATATTAGGACTTTTAGATTCAAGTACAACAACATACCCAAGTGTAATCTCATAAGTGGGTAAAAGACTCTACACATATTTTTTCCATTCTCAAAATTCGAACCTGACACATATAAAGCATGAAGAAATTATATGAGTATCAAATGTGTATATTTTTTGCCACACGTTAAATGTGTATGTCAATGTAATGTTTCTATATATATGGAAATCAAAAACATTTTCTCATGTACCCGCAAAGGTGGTTCAGTTGGTTGAGCATGGGACTTTCATAATGGAGGTACGTCTTGGCGAAATTCCGCCAACGACGAGGATTTGCCTTAGGTTAAGCTCGTTGCACGGGGTTTGCCTAGTGCGGGTTACCTCTCCTGTGTGGTTTGCGAGTCAGACAGAAATGCAGTTTCGTGCGTGCCAAGGGTAGCGGCGCGGTTCCCATGTTATTAAAAAAAAAAACATTTTCTCATGTAGCTGAACCAATAATTTAATATATTTTTTATTTATAGTGGCTCTCAGCACAATATATGAGATGATATATGCTTTTTGTTCCTTACAAAACTAAACTATTTCAATGACAAAAAGAATTTTTTCTTTTCTATCTTATAGGTGAGCTAATAAATTTAATATTCATTATAAATGATTCAACCCAAATTATCTGCAACTCGAATAATTTTTCGTATGCACGAGATATATAATTTTTAACTTACTATTCATTTTAAAATCAAAATCATTGTGAAACTTGCTCTAATCCAACTGAAAATACCAACACAATTACTACTTGTTATAGAATGTTATGATCTTTACTTAGTTTCAAAGGTAAAATCAGAATTTGAAGTTTATTACTCGAAATTTTAATCATCTTACATTTTGAATTCTAACCTAATAAATTGTTCATATTCAATGAATTCCTTAAGGCATTACATATGTTGAACCAAAATTATTAAGTTTGGCCGAACTCGTAACATATGCTAACTTCGGACCCGTTTAGTTTGATCTATGAACTTAAAGTGATCAGCATAAGTTCTTTTTGTATTTATAAATTGTTAGTTTAATTCGATTTAATTTTAAGTTACCCCGTCAACACCAAGTCAAAGCAAAATATTGTCAATTTTTCATCTAACACCAAGTCAAGTCAAGTCAATGTTGATTATTCAAATTTTTGGTTAAGAACAGTACCTTGGCGTGTTAGCACGGTCTCGAGGGGCGCGTATAGTAGTTATAGTTGCAGTGTAATTATTATGGGAAAAACTGTCTAGGGATTTTCGCTGATTGGCACCTGGTTTTCTTGATCCCCAAGTTAAAAACAGTGGGCTGTAAAAAGTCAAGCTTCTCTAATGTGGCCCATATGAACTTGTGAGTTGCTTTGGGGGCAATTCGCCTTCTTTCGGGGTGGTCTTTAAATTTTACCCCTTATATTTAAAATTTTTAAATTTTACCCTTCGGTTAAAATTTATGGGTTTCAAGTTTAAATTTTCACACAGTTAAAATTTTAAAAAAAATTCACAAAATGTTGAGTTTAAATTTTTGGTTAAGAACAGTACCTTGGCGTGTTAGCACGGTTAGGGGCACGACATACTTATGCCTTAATTATTATGGGAAAAACTTGGCATAAGGATGTCGGGTCGGCATAACTTTTTCTAATTCCTTCACAAGTTAAAAACGGGGCTGTAAAAAGTCAGTTTGCCCAATATAAAGTATTATATACATATACACACTAGCGCATATAAGGGGCAATTAAAAGTTCATGCGCGGACCCGCATACTTATGCCCCCGTAATGCCCATAAGGCATTTAATATTCGGTCTTATACCCCTATAAATTTGAGAATTCCTTAACAAGAGTATGTCGGTCCCTACATACACCCGACCCAAACCTTGCCTTGCAATTTATTTTTTAATTTATGCTTCGAGCGGGAGTTCGAACTTCGGAACCTCAACATTTAACGTGAACGCTCGATTTGCGATACGAAGGGCAAAAATTAAAATACAGAATATATAGGGATATAATTTAGGGAAATTCAACTAATTGTAGCTAACATTAGACCTTATTTTTATCTAGTAGCTATACTTTAATTAATTTACACCTCATAACTAAAAAGTGTATATCAATTACATTCCATAACTAAAACATATAAAATAGGTTAAAATAAAAAAGCAACCTTTATATTCACATTTTTCTCTCTCCTCCTCCCTTCTCCCTCGCTTCTGCTCTCTTCCATGAAAAACATATAATTCGTCTATTTTCTAAACTATGGGCCCTCCATATTAGACTTTGTAAAATTTGCTATATTCCCTTCCTATATCTCTTCCATTTCCTATTATTCCCACTAATATTTCTTTTTTCGCGTGATATCAATTATTACTAATTTTTTACGCATCTAGTCTTCAATCTTCAAGAAAAGAGAAAATTCAGAAATAGTTATGGTTGTGTTGTTCTTTGTCCTAGACCTCTCTCTTTCCGCTTTTCTCGGATACGAGAGCATTTGTATTTATTATTTTTGAGTTTTTTGGTTAATTTTTTAGATTGTATTCATTTTATTATTTTGTATTCGATTTTTTGAGTGTTTTTGTTATTTTTTAGTGTATCTAGTTTTTTTATGTATTCAATTTTTTGTGTATTACTCGTTTAAGTTTCACTAAAAAAAAAATTGTATGCAACAAGTTGAATACAATATTTTTTGTATTTATGTTGTTTGAATACCATTGATTTTTAAATACGATAAAGTGAATACAATGTAAAATTAGCTATAGATGAATACAACCGAGTTAAATACATTTGACATAAATACGGTGAGTTGAATACATATGATTTCAATACGGTGAAAAGAATTTTTGAATTTTTTATTCGCCGTATTCATGAATACAACTAGGCCGTTTTATGAATACGGCGAGCCATTTTTTGAATACGAACTAGAAACCGTAGCCGCGAAATGTAAATATTGCGAAATCGTAGCTATGGCAAATTTTAAACCCCCAAAGTGTAGTCATTTATGTAAAATTCCCTATAATTTAAAGACCACAAATATGAGGGGTAAAATTTAAAGACCACCCCAAAAGAAGGGCAATCCGCGCAAAAAAATGTTGCTTTGGGCCTAACGTATGCACTGAGGCCCAAGTACACGGATACCCGATTGTCGGGTCTCGATTTAAGCCATATCCGCAAAGAGTAAAAATTTACAAAGGTATCAATATCGGAACATCATGCATGCATGTCTGAAGTTAAACTTTGTCAATGTGTGAAGTTTCATACGATCATGTTTAAGAACATACGGCTGAAGTTGAGTCTTTTTTGCCTGAACTTCAGCCGTATGCAGCTGAATTCAATCATTTTTGTCTGACTTTCAGTCATATGTGTTCCGACATACTTGCAAGAAAAAAGTTAAAAGTTAGGCCAAATATATATGCAGATCCTTAAACTTGTCACAAAATTTCTTCTAGACACCTAAATTATATCATTTTTCATTTGAACACTTAAACTATAAATTTATGTGTCATTTAAACACGAATGTTGAATCGGCCAAACATTAAGGGGTCGTTTGGTAGAAGGTATAAAAAATGATTTGATATCTCAAAGATAATTTTTGTGTCATGTTTGATAGAAGGTATAAATTTATCCCGGGATAAATTTATACCTTGTACCAAACATGGTACAAAAAATTAATGCCGGATATCCCAAAAGAAAAGAATACCTTCTTATCCCACTTATCTTTGGGATTATTTTATACCATCTTTTAGATGATATAAAATAATGGTATAAAATAATCCCAATAGATGGGATAAATTAGTCCCGAAATTATAATCCCGAGATAATTTTGACTATCTACCAAACGACCCCTAAGGTACTTGTAATACACACATAAATAATATAACAGGTGACGAATAAAACGAAGAAACCTGGCTTTTACTTGAACAAACTTTAAAAAAAAAAAAAAAAAAACTGAAAAAGAGAGATGACACCTTGGCGTCATCTCTCTTGACAAATTAAGCTTTTGAATTTCTTACTCATGGAGCATGCATAATTAACATCAACTAATCTCAATCCTAAATAAAGTTTGATCAGCTAAATCCTCTATATCCAGTATTTTGTTTTAGGTTCTTATAACACTACACCCAGAATTTTAATTAGATTTAATAGATCAGTCAAAAATATTGTTAATTAACTAAAGGTTCTTCTTCCCTTCTGCCGCCTTCAATTTCGTCATTCACTACCACCACCAGTGATTGTGTTCTTACTTTTCTTTCCATTTGCTTTGCCATATTATCCTCTAGGCTCTAGACAGTAGCTAACAAATCCGCTTTATGCATTTGACTTGTTCAGGTTCATTGGGATGAACCCTCGTCAATTTTGCGTCCACGTAGAGTTTCAACATGAGAAATTGGAAACAAAACCCAATCATTTTTCATTTTCCGGCAGGAAGTATTTTGAGTTTGGATTTCCAATGAATTCACGCGCCTAAATGGATGTGAGTACCACTTACTTTACCATGTCAGCATTTTGTGTTTAGGTGCCTAGAAGGAATTTTGTGACAAGTTTAAGTGCCTACATAATGCGTTTGGCCGTTAAGTTAATAGTGATGTCCAAATAGAGTGCCCATGAATTTTTTACTAGGCACCTAACTGCAAGTCCTCTAAGCTCTGAATTATCTCTCTGCTGGTCGTGGGAAGCCATTCAATGACATTATGCCCTTGCATATCACTTATGGGGTTGTTTATTTTTATCCACTCATTTTTTTAGTGTAACTTGTTAAAAGTTGCATGGGCAAACGACAAATCAAATTGATTGTAACCCTTATCTGTCGTTTAGAAAAGGCTATTTTCTAAATAATGGTACAATTGGGGTTAGCTTTCGCATACCTCTAACTATTTCACAATGATATCTACCTTCCACTTCACACTTCATTTATATTAATGGCGGTCTCAGGTTAACTTTCTTATACCTCGATTATCCCACCAAATACTTACTACCTTCCACCATCTTCACAAGAACCTACTTTTATTCATAGCGGTGTCGGGTTAATTTTCACATATCTCGATTATCTCACTAACTTTCACCAACTTCACAAGAGCCTACTTATACTCACGGAGGTGTCGGGTTAGCATTCGTATACCTCAACCATTCCACCAGTTTCATAAGAGCCTACTTATATTCATGGGTGACATGACACCTGCTCATCTTGGTTCCTATTTTGTGATAAGGTTCGTAAAGATGTTTACTTTGCAGCTCTTCCGAACAAAAATTTACATGTTTGACTTCCAGGAAGATGAAACTCAATAAACTGAAAGAGCTAACAGTCTTGTTTTTTATCAAATCACCCCTGGTATCCACCCCTTCAATCTTTGACATGACAAAGACCTACTACTTAACTTGCTCAAGCACAGTGAATGAAGCTGGTACTCTATTTTGTAACTAAATGAACCCATGACTTTTGTAGACAAAAAACAAAAGTTGAACCAAATTAATACAAAAAAAAAAAAAAAAATACATAAATAGGATTCACGCACTAATTTAGTGCGTGAAAGACCAAACTAAAAATAACGGTTCGACTTTCACGCACAAAATTTGTGCGTGAATAGCTTACGATATTTGCCCTCTTTCCTTGCACCATCTTCAACCATTCCCTTCATTTTCTTCTTCTTATTAATTAGTTTTTTTTTTAATTTTTTTTTTTTTATGGTGAACAAAGAATATTGAAAACACATATAGAATTTTTGAAAAAATTTAGTGTTTTTTTCATACTTTAACCAACGATTAGTCGTGTGTCAAGACTCCGAAACGTTAATATTTTATATAGAACCTGATATTTTTTTTAAACAATAATGTAGGCCCAATACATCAAGGATACATAGATCGGATAGTCATTTTAGGGGTTGAAAAGGTCTTCAAGTAAGTTTTGTTTGAAAAAAACTTAGTGTTTTTTCCATACTTTGACCAACGATTGTCGTGTGTCAAGACTAAAACGTCGATATTTTATATAGAACACGATATTTTTTTTTTCTATATAATGTAAAAGCCAATACATCAAGGATACATGACGTTCGGATAGTCATTTTAGGGAATTGAAAAGGTGCCCGAAGTAAGTTTTGTTTGAAAAAAACTTAGTGTTTTTTTCCATACTTTGACCAAGCGCAAAGTTATGACCATCTAAAAGTTTGACCACTTTACAACTAGTTTTTCACCTTATATTTTTTTAGAATTAGATTTATATTCAAAATAAAGTTATGTCTTGATTAAAAAAATAACACGCTTAAATCAAAACCTTAAAAAATAAAACACTTAAACCTTAAACAAAACTTACTTCGACCTTTTCAACCCCTAAAATGACTATCCGAACGTCTATGTATCCTTGATGTATTGGGCCTACATTATTGTGACGCGAAAAAAATATCGGTTCTATATAAAATATTGAGAGTTTCGGGTTTAACAAAGACTAATCGTTGGTCAAAATATGAAAAAAAAAAAAACACTAAGTTTTTTGTAAACAAAAACTTGACTTTTTGATCACTCAACCCCTAAAACGACTATCCGAACGTCTACGTATCATGATATTGAATACATTATTTACGCAAAAAAAATATCGTGTTCTATATAAAATATTGACGTTTGAAAAGACACACGACTAATCGTTGATCAAAGTATGGAAAAACACTAAGTTTTTTTCAAACAAAACTTATTTCGGCACCTTTTCAACCCCTAAAATGACTATCCGAACGTCTATGTATCCTTGATGTATTAACATTATTGTAAGAAAAAATATCGTGCTCTATATAAAATATTAATGTTTAGTCTTGACACACGACTAATCGTTGGTTAAAGTATGAAAAAAACACTAAGTATTTTCAAAAAAAAAAAAAAGTTTACCAAATTTTTTTCTTCGATTAGCTATTGCGCAGTAAAATACTACGCTATGAAAAAAAAAAAATCTTTAGCGTAGTAAAATACTGCGCTAAAGCGATAAATAACTTTTTTTTTTTTTTAGGGTATTTTTTGGTTCACTTGATTTTTATTGATATCATTTTGGTTCCGGACCCCTAAATGAACTATACACAGTGAATGGTTGAAGGTTCACCATAAAAAATAAAAAAAATAAAAAAAAAACTAATTAATAAGAAGAAGAAAATGAAAGGAATGGTTGAAGATGGTGCAAGGAAAGAGGGCAAATATCAGAGCCTCACTCACGCACAAATTTTGTGCGTGAAAGGATGTAAACTTGCGTTTGAATAGCTACACGCACTAAATTAGTGCATGAATCCTATTTATGTATTTTTTTTTTTTTTTGTATTAGTTTGGTTTAACTTTTTTTTTTTGTCCTACAAAAGTCGCGCACTCGTAACTAAATAAATGTAGCTGCTACCTGTGGCCTGTGGACTGTTAAAATTACAGTAAAATTTGCTGCTAACTGCAGGTTATAGTCCCTCATATGGAACTTCATCTTTACAAGAATTTAACTCGGCACTGCTCGTCATAGTGTGTGCACGTGAGAGAGAGAGGAGGCAGAAAAAGAGTCTAAAGCATAAACAAGTAAAGGTGGTCAGCCAAGGTACATTTATTTTCTTTAACATGGCTATGTTACTGTTGTGGGGAAAATGTATGTCCCAGTGTATACAAATGCTATTTGAAAGCAGATTGATCAGATCTCCCAAAGGCAGAGCTGCATATGACGTTTCAGTCCATAGATACATGTTACATATTTTAATCTGGCTAGCTGGATTATTTGTCTCATGGTAGACAAAATCGGCTCATATAACTCTCAAAAAGAAATTGAGAAATCATTTACAACACAGAAAAGGACTGAATTGAAATGCACTCTCTCAAACAACTTCAGTAGAGAAGCTCCTCAAAGACAGGGTCAACGCTTTGTCCCCACTTCCCATGGTACAATTCCAAGAGCTTCTCAGCTGGTGTTACACCTAACAAAAATAATTGATGCATGTCAGGTACAAAGAACAGTTCAATTGAAATTCTAAACAGGTCTAGCAGTTTAAAGAATGTATTACTCCATCGATCCCACTTCATCTGACGGTATTTGACTGGATCCAAAATCTAAGAAAGAGAGACTGACATTTCTGTGGCTATAAAATCGTCATTTACAGTAAAATTGGAAGTTTCAAGTTAGACATGCGTAATTCTTTTTGGGAAAGACTAAAGACATGTGAAATGGGACAGAGGGAGTATCATTTTGGCATTGTGTTGTATCCAGAGAACAAGCAAAGAGATAGTGACACAATTTCAAAAAGATAATCTCTCAACATAAATTTTAAGTTGTTAGGGGAAGTTACTTACCC
>NC_081350.1:36512713-36519784 GCF_029784015.1 Lycium ferocissimum | reverse complement strand
AAACAACAATCTTTTCTTTCTCAACATACTCAATAAAACCAGAGGAAACATGGTGCCCCGTCAGCATGTACACTGTGGGGTCCACCTGATAGGATAATGACACGTGGGTTCAGTTCTTTAATGGCGTTTAAAGAAGACGTGCCATTGATACACAGAGAGAATACAGATAAACTTCGGATTCTACGAGTTATAAGGTGGTGTATTGAGAACCATAATCTAGGATTAGTACGAGGTTAGGGGTTCTTGGTATGTGTTTGAGGTTCCATTGTTGGGGATAGAGAGAAATGGGGCTAGGGTTTATGGTAGGGTTTAGGAATGGCGGGAAGATGATGTTTTTATAGGGACATAATTTGTGGTTTTGGTGGGGCAAAAGAAAGGGCAATATACCGTTATCTTTACGTTCAAATATCTTTTCAATTTATATTTTGAGTTTAAATATCTTTCGTTTGTTATCTTTGTCAAAGTATGTATTTATTTGAATATCTTTTCAAATATATAATGGGTTATCTAACAGAAATGACAGGATATATTTAGATCAGAAGTATAACAAAGGGTATATTTGGGCCTTTTCCGATAATATATTTACTAGCCAATTCGGTACAAAGTAAAAAAACATATTCATATTGGGTGTAAACATTCAATCAATGAACACAAAGTATGTGTCTTTCATACACAAATTTATCACATAATCATGATTAAGTGTATTTTCATTTAATTATTTTATTAACTAATGTTAAAATGATTGGTTAGGTATAATCCCTCTGTTGCAGGTAAATATTACCGGTACCAACGGAACAAAAGAAATCCAAAGTTCAAGAGAGAAAAAGTTTATTAAAATGGTCCTTAATTAATGTATGAGTTTTTGTTTTATTTGGTCCTTAATGTATGATGTATTTTAAAAAGTGACTCATTTGGTGTTAATCCATATAAGTAAAGATAATCACTATTTTTGCGGTCAAATAAATGGAGCCCATCGACATGTGAAGCGAACTATTAAACCACAAAATAAAGGTACATTCTTATATCGTTCAATCTAATTTTCTAACCCACAATAAATTTTCTAACCCTAACTTAAAAAAGCGGCAGAAAAAATTAATCTCCGGATAAAAAAAAGTGTAAATCTTTTTTTTTTTTGGCCAAAAAGGTGTCCACATCGAATCGAAATCGTAATCTTATTTTTTTTTGGTTGCCCTATTAAGTGGTATGTGGTCAAATCCCAATACATATTTAATTAGGGGTAATTTAGTCAAATTACTTTTTTTTTTGCTAGAAGTTAGTTTTTTTCAAAAGGAGTGTGCAAATGACTAAGTGAACTCTCTTTTTAATTCGGATAGAATATAATTTTATGATGAATATATGCAATGAAGTGGGGAAGTGAGCATAAAACTTTTATATTGGGCTAAACAGATTGTGTACGCAAAAGATGCCAAGGGTCTCAATTTATCTGGATAGAAAAAATAAGGATTGCTTTTCTTATTTTAGTCTCGATTTATGTAATACGTTTTTACTATATTATTATTTAGAAATAATTTAACTTAAAAGTTTAAACTTTTTAATTAATGAAATGATTCTTCTATTTATATCTATGCGTTACAGACCAAAGTTTTAAAAGTTTTTTTATTTCTTAAATTAAATTCCAGTCAAAATTACATCATATAAATTGAGACGGATGGAGTAGATAGCTTAAGATTAAATTGATCATTGTTTTTATAACACATTAGAAATTATTTTCATCGTATTTATAAATTAAGGACCAAATGAAATTAGCTCCCATAAATTAAGGACCATTTTATAAGTATGAAATCAGCGTTTGGACATGCGATTTCATCTCTGATTTCATCTCATGAGATAAATCCCAAATCATCCAAATGATTTGGTATTTAAAATCATGATTTCAAAAAATATAAATGTAAAATTTAACTCATACGTTTATATTTCGTAAAAAAAGATCCATAAGTTGGTAGATATATTTACCAATTATATTTGCCAACCATTCGTATTAAATATTAATCTGCAAGTTGGTAAAATATATTTACCGATCATGTTTACCATGTGGGAGGATTATATTAAAGAGTAGTTACATTACTATTCATGTTAAATTTTCCTTTTTATTGAACTAAAGTTTGATCAATTGATGTTGTATTTTTTTTGAAAGGCTTTTAGTAGCGTATTAATTTTATTATGAACATGATTTACACATATGGTAAGATTGTCAAATTGAAATTTTTTTTTATGGTTTTTACACTTGTGGAGTTTTTGTTTATAAAAAAAAGCTGAAGAAATCCGAATTACGTATAAACGTGATTTCTCTATGAGATGAAGTCTTCAAACGGCTTCTAAGTTTCTCAAGAAAATACATCGAGCACTCAAGCCACGGAGGCAAAATCTACGGGACCATAACGTGTGGTAAACTCCTTAATCTGTACCTTTTAAGTGGATATTTTGACGCAAATATATATTCTTTCCGTATATTTTGGGATATTAAAAATTAAATAAAATAATATATAACTCGTTTTTATTTTTATATTACCCTCTTTTTTCTTTCCATTTTTTTTTTAAATTTTTATTTGGTTTCAAAACCGTATTAGTCGGTCCAGATATTTTGAAAGTGAATAGCAAGAAACAAAAACAAAAAAAAAAAAAAAAACAACTACATTTCTTAATTTATCCTCCTTCCCCCCCCCCCCCCCCGATACTATTTTTATTTGAGTTCTCAAATCTAGTTAGTCATAAATCTGAATAAAGAAAGATAAATGTGATAGATTGTCAATCAATTAAAAAAAAAATTTATTATGATGAATTTGTTAAATAATAAAGGGCCGATTACTTATAATAAATGTTGACCCATTTTGTCCTCCTTTATTCGTACTTTTTATTTGCGGGCTTTTAAATTCTTTGTATAAATATTTTATTTTCACTCTTTTTTTTATACCTCTATTAATACCATTACCTTCATTTTCACTAATTTTTTTTTTTTCTAGTATTACTTTATCACGAATTTTAAACGGTTCGCCATCGTTTCGTATTAGGATTCGCACTCGTTAAATTAATTTTTTTACTTTATATACTCAATTACTATTTGTCTTCACATAATATATTTTGTAAGTTAAAAAGCCCAAAATGATTAAACGAGAGGGTAAAGATCAACATTTTTCCGGCCAAAATAGGCCCGAGTTCGTGACTTACCCTTTCAAAATTCGCGACCCGCTTATTTAATTACAACTACCGCTCCGTCGTATCTCGACCGTCCGTGACCCTCTTCCGTCCTAAACCTAATCTTCTCTCTTTTTTCGACTCGCCCGCCGCCCTCCGCTCTCTCTTCACGCTCGTCTTCTCTCTTCCGCTTCGACCAAGAATCAAACTCCTTCGACATGGCGGAACCTACGGACCCGTTCTCTACAATACGCCACTCCTCTCTCCTCCTCCCATTTCAATTAACCCTTCGTTTCCTTTAGTCGAGGTCGAGAAAATGCATGCTCGTTTCGGAAAAAGCTCGGTTGTTTCCATCGGAAGAGATAGCAACACTCGCTTTCCCTTGTTTTTTGACCTTTTCCCGTTTTAATTGCCGGCAGGGATCGACCATGTCCATCCAAAATCCAACGTTCAAGTTGAAACGATTCCCTTTGACTCGTTTGAAATTCAAAACTTTTATCCCGCCCAATTCAAACCATAAAAAAACCCTAGCATATGTTTCATATAAATACACCCCTTGCGAGACGTTTTTGGGGGGACGGATTTTTACCACATTCAATACTTTTATTTTGTACTAATACTTAATCTTGGATTCGCCCAAATTCCGTTTGGTTTCGAGTTTAGTCATTATTTGCGTTTCGTTATTCGGAAAATCAAACAAAACTTCTTTTAAAAAAGGATGTTTCCCCGATATTGAAATTTTCGATTTCGAAAGATTTTTCGAGTTCGAGTTGTGGGTTCGAGCCGAATTCGAGACTCCGTCCACGTCATGCACCAGCAGTCGGTGAACAACTTCCTTTTAGTTTGGTTTATTTTTGGGTCTGGTATTTGACAAATGTTTGTGTGTCATACGTGTTGGTTGTCCTTGTTGGTTTATTTTCGCAGTAGCATGGTAGCCTTAGGTGTGCTCGTAGTTAGTTAGTTCGTTTCGGTTTAATAGTCAAGGTATTTGAGGTTCTGTTTTTAGGGTTTAATTTTCGGTTCGATGTTAGAGCTTGGTTGTTTATGTCTCGATTTAGTTCGGTTAATCATGAGCCTTTTAAGTGAATATTGATGAAATCGAAAAATCATTGGTATAGTTAAATGATTTTATGTTAATATAAGTTATATATGGTTAGCTTCTTAATTGAGAGTGATGTTTGCTTTAGTCCAAGGTGGGTAGCTTTCGTATTTTTATGCTGGTTCGGTATGTGATTACTTTCCTATTTGGGTTATTTGTTTAGCTCGACATTTTCGCTAGGGTGTATTTAAATGCGTTTTATGATGTAGTTCCTTGTCTCGCTCAATTGCTTCTTGTGTTTGCTGCATTATATGTTAGTTGTCTAAGCATGTTTGAATGCTCTTGATTAATGTTGTCTTAGTTTGTTTTGCTTAATGTGCGATTGGTAAGCGTTTAGCCTTTTAGTTTGTTTGTTAGTTTGAGTGGTATAAAACCATGTTTAGTTTGTTGTGGGTTAGTGTTGCTTGTTGTATAATCGGGATATCTGATTATGGGAATATAGTGGTCATTTAGTCTTGATAAAGGATGTTGGTTGTCGTCGATTAAACTGGGTTATCGTGCTAGTTGGTTTTACTTTTTTTATTCTCCGTTTGATTAGTGCTATATATTGGTTTAGATCCGCTAATCATGGCAGTGTTTACCTTTTAGTTGTTTATAGTGGTTCGCTTTATATCTTGTTAGGTTAGCCATATGTATTAGCTTATAGCAGTAGGTATCATCTGCTACTGCGAAACCTTTCCTGTACTAACTAGTTCTTTTTTTTCAAAATGTTAAATTCTTTTTATTTTTTTTTGTTTATTCAATTCACTATTGGTTGTTCTTTGTTATATTTCGACCCTAATAACCTTGCTATTTTCTAAGGATGGGGTATGTATCTAAAACTTCATAATCCCTTTTCTCTTTACCCGTTGAATGTATGAAGTCAAATACCATGCTTTTCCTATGTTGCCTATTTCGATTATGTATTCTCAGTATGAGTCGCTTAAATCGTAATCTTCTCGCATTCAAATCGCTAATCTTCTCTTGCTTACTAATTTCGGGGCATAAGTTGGTTGTTGTCCCTTTGTTGTTTTGTTCTGATATTGCTGCGAAAAAAAAATAGGAATTTTGTTTTACTTTAGTTGGAACCAAAGTTGTTGCTTGTTCTGTGTCGTTGTCTCTTTTGGTTGTTAATTTGAAGGTAGCATGTTGATTCTTTAAACACCCTTGTTAATCGCCGAGTAATCTAGTCTTTATTGAAATCTCAACGGGCCCTTTACATGCTTACGCTCGACCATGAAATAAAAATGAGAATGTAGACTTAGAATATTAAACCATTTAATTAGCTCCCTTTTTAAGAGAAAAAAGATATCTGTAGTAAACATTGTTGCCTTCAAAATGTTAATAGTAAATCCTATTCCCTTTCCTTCTTTTTTGTTTGTAAGTTATACGCCCATATAGTTTAGTTTGATGTTTGGCTTATTATCTTGTTAGATTAACCATCTATTGCTAGCTCGGTTTGGATCTACTTGACTTTCTTTTGAGGGCCGCTTTAATTGGTTTTATTCCATTTAATCCCTATGTCGCTACGTAACACGGAATACGTGATTTATGCGTATTTAGCATTCTACCTAACTTCTTTATTAACCGTTCATTAAGTTCGGATACGTGCGAATTTTATAGTTACATGTTTTAACTTATTCGTCGATTGGATACTAATCTTTTTTTTTCATTTTTTTTTCATGGCTACCGCGTACGAGTTTGATATAATTTGCTCTCTTTTCATTTTTCATGCATTTAATTTGTATTAACAACTAACCCTTACTTTGTTTGTTTTTGTTTTTCTTACAGGTGATTTCTAGTAAATTAGTGGGCTAATATAGTGTCACGACCCGATAGGGGGCCGCAGCAGCTTAGGGCTTCCTCCTTCGGTACCCTAATATAATCACATTTAAAATCTAAATGAGCCATAATCGTTTCAAAAATTATAATTATACACGTAATAGTCCCGTTGACCAAACCCTCTATATCTATCACGCTACGTGCCCGCACGTACAGGGCAAGACGAGCGAAAGTGATTTTACAAAAATAGGCCGACAAAACCGGACATATCTATCCACGTACACGTGACTACGAGCCTCAAGAGTGACATATCGTAGAGCGGGACGGACCGTATGCCCCAAATTTCGTACCAAAGAATAAGTACAAAACTAGGCTCGGAAGAATGGAGCTCTTGTGCGACCTCCGAATAATATGGTCGAACACGTCTCCCACTGGCAACGCCGGCGTCCTCGAACAAAAGGCGTCGATACGAAGAATGTCTGAGTATGTAAAGCATGATCAACTCAAAAGAACATAATAGCCCTATGAAATGGTGTGAGGGGCAAAAACGTATCGTCGTAGCTACACGATACTCGTCTTCCCTATTTCATAATAGTAACGCCCCCTTTAGTTCGTTCTCCAAAACGATTCATATCATTTCTTAACAAAGTTTTCACCTTCGTGCATATTTTTACTACTCTATCGTATACTAGCATTTACTAGCGTCCCGAAACCCTGGATCGGGTGTTTCATATCTTGGCCCACCCAGGCTCGGGGGGTATCACCCGCCGCCGGTTCGGGGTTGTGTCTGCCCGGCCTTACCGAAGCTTCGGGTTGTATGTCACCCCGGGCGTGCGTGCGTTTCGTAATCGTATACATCTTTAGACATTATTCGTAGTACATATACTCTTATACATATCTTCTTATACACGTATTTCTACCCGCTCACGAGCTCGGGGACTCTTATAATTCATGGCACGTACATATAGTAGCGTAAGCGTCTTTGACATCTTTTCCCTTTGTCATTATATTAACTCACCTTTTTTCGACTACTTAGGAACCCAGTCTCGAGGAACTTT
>NC_081350.1:36505577-36512613 GCF_029784015.1 Lycium ferocissimum | reverse complement strand
GGAGGCATGTGTTTACTTCTCTCTCCTCTTACTTTTAACCTTGTGGCAGAATGTATTTATTTGTTAACACACAATTTGAGTTTTGGGTGGACGAGATGAAACCTACTTTAGCTAGATCAAGCGAGAATTCAAGTACTTTTACCGGATTGGTCATCGAGGATATGGTCAAAAGATGGTGGTTGTCCTTTTGGAACAGTTCTATTAGAAGATTGACTAAAAATCTTATTAGACAACGAAACATGCCACCACCAGAAGATGTAACATATGTCACTAATTTGACTACCGTAAGAGATAATGCTACATTAATTTACTATTTTACCTTAAATAATAGAATCATGATTTCATTTATAAAATCAAACTAGTTATGTGAGGGCGCGTGCTAGCGGGCCCAATGAATATAAAGCGATATTTTAACTAAAGAAATATAATTTGTGTTAGTACAAGTGTAATATTATTAATAAACAATATTATATCATTGTAGTCCTGAGTGGGTAGTTATATAAAAGCAAAATTTTCATTCCACTCCTTTAATATTTTAACTTCCATTTTGATGAAATTATTTAATTCAAATCAAATTTGGAACTTGAGAATTTGACATTATAACTTATGTATCCTAATTTTACGAAGTTATTTAGTTCTAAATAAATAATCTATACATAGTTAATGAACTTTTAAGACAACTACATAATTTAACTTGTGCGATGGAGGCTTGCTCTTTCTCTCTTCAATTAGGGATTAGGGGTTCGAACATGGATATGGAAAAAAATCTTTGGAGGAAGCGCTCCCCGAATAGCGCGATGCGGTGCGGGTTATCTTGGATTAATTGGGCTCAAATGCGGATATCGAGCACCCAATCGGAAAAAAATCAAAGAACGTGAAAAATGAGGTAGGAGGTTCGATAGCTTTTGAAAAGTAGACTTTAAAAACAAAAAAAAAATTGACATAAATAAATAAGATTAGGACCTAAAAAGTAATTAATTAAAAAGTTTTAAAAAAATTTGAAAATTATTGTAAGGACTACAAAGTCCCCAGTCTCGATAGCTTTTTGAAAAGTAGACTTTAAAAACAAAAAAAACAAAAAAATTGACTTAAATAAATAAAATTAGAACATAAAAGTAATTAATGAAAAAGTTTTTAAAAATTTGGGAAATTATTGTGAGGACTACAAAAGTCCTCACATTCCCTCTTATATATAATAGTAATTTGTTAAGCATCACTAAATATATAATTATAAAAAAGAGGTCATAGTAAACAAATTTATATTTGTCCATCATTGCAGCAAATCTCATACATTTTCATTGCTTCTACACAGATTAACAACAAAAGTGAGTCAAAAGGAAGATACATATCGTCGCAAGGATACAAGGTATATAAATAGTTGAATTGTATAATAATATTATCACCACTTAATTTTCTAGTTAAATAGTAGATACTGAAATTTTGAAGTTACTTTGGTTGTTTGTATCACGTCTCTTATAATTTGCAAGGATCAAGTTATTCTATCTTGGATCTCTTTTTCCCCGCTTTTTCTAATGCTACTGTTGTACTCAAAATGAGGGGGGGGGGGGAGGATAATTACTTTAAGATAATATATCTTAAATAGGTTAAATTTTATGTATTCTGCAATAATTTAACAAATATTTCCCTGTCTATATTCAGCTTGCTATAGTTCGAATTCAAGAAAATCAATACTACAGGTTTGCGGCGGAAATTTGGATATGGAATCATCAATAGTTCCCGGTCTGGATTTCTCTACAAGTTTGATGAGGAAAAATATCATAGCCCCTTTAGTCAATAAGAATAGCAGAATTCCGCTTTAAAAAACCTTACCTTAAATGTCGAAATTGAAGTTATCTCATTAGCGGTAATGACGATCACTTGAATGAAATGCATACAATAGCGGATTTCGTTCTATTAAATTCACTATCCATTATGGTACGATACATACAAATATAACGAACGAGCCGACTTTACGGCGGGAAATGCAATTTTAGTAAAAAGGCCGATAACGAAATACCCGCTTCGTGTATATAATGCAATTTTGAAACAAGTCTGTGAAAAGGTAGAAATAAAATACGAAGAGGGGCAGCTAGACCGAGTAGGGGTTCGAATCTATCTCTTCGAAAGGGTTGAACACCGTGATATATATATAATCCTCATGTTGAAGGTAAATAACACAGTGCAAGTCGATTGAAATTCAAAATGGGCCAGACATTTTAGAAGTTGGTTGGAGAGTAAGCTTAGCAACTTGTACATTGATAATTTAACTATTTCACTTGTAATAGATTTATTTAAAATTAATTTTAATTTTTTGAATGTCTCCCAATGAGCTCCAATCCGATCCAATCATCATGATAGACCTATATCTTGTTTCAGGTGGATCCGACTCTTTATGGAGATACTAAACTAGGCTTTTTGCTCATTTTCAAGTGTTGTCTTATGTAATCTAGTGCCTTTCGTTTTGCTTTCATGACACTAGCTAATATTTCCTTTAGTTAGTCATTTTCTTCAATTGAGAAAAGTTCATGCATATACTTTACGTTTATTAGACTGGTGACACACATTGTTTCAATACACTATGCCCGGGAATTGTACTAGTAAACCGTGAGATACCTCTCGATATGGTTTTTCCTAGAATTTCACAGCATGGAAGTAGGCCATGGGAGTACAGAATGTATATAGATCGGGTACATTTTCTTTCTTTACCTAAAATTATTTTTCAAGTTTTTGAAAACTACAAAATACTAATAAATACATTTTCTTCTGAAAAATAAAAGGATCTAGCCAATGGAAATTGGTGGCTTATACTTGGAAAAAACTACCAACAAATTGGCTTTTGGCCTCGGAAGATTTTCACTAGCTTTGCTAATAACGTTGAGTGGGGAGGAGTTGCATATAGCCCACCAGGTGTGCCTGAACATCCAATGGGCTCAAGTTTTTTTCCTGTCGAAAGCACCGGATATGATGGTTATTGTAAGAGACTTATCGTTTTAGATGATATAGGTGCAACAATAGATGTAGATAAGACGTATGTATATGTCGACGATCCTAATCTGCATCGAGTTTCTGATTACCCACATATGCGACCTGGAAAATTTCAACATTTTGTTTTTTAAGGCGGACCTGGAGAGAGTCACTAAGTCTAAATTTAGTTACTTATTATCATGATGATATTTATTATGTTTTTGCTTTTCGTATTTGAAGAATGAACTCAATTCATGACCTTTTTGTTTTATTGGTTCTTGGTTTTCATTTATTACCACTTTTCACTTTATTTGTATTAAATAAAAATTAATTATATTAACAATGTATATTACTTAGCGCCATAATATATGCTCTTCTGGTAGCATCGCTTATGAAACCAACTTTGGTTTTTTGTTCTTTCTTTGTGAGGGGCTGAAAAGTTGATAAAGGCACCTTTATTTAGTTTTACAAAACAATACTTTTGAATTTAATTCATCTAAACCAATAATTTAAAGTTAGAATTCATTTTAATAGGAAAATGGTTAGACATCTTTTAAGTCCTTGGGAATCATTTTGACTATCTATCTTTCTAAGTAAATTTGCTTTGTGCTCAATTAAGGAAATCACATGATTTAAAAAAACAAAAATAAAAACGGATAATTTCATAAACTTCTCTTGAGATTTGGCTTCGTAACACTAGCTTCCCATGTAGTTACACTATCATATTTATCTCACTTATTTTTATTTTTCTTGTGATAATTTTTGACGTGTTTATCATTAATATTAATTAAAAAAATTGTAATCTAAGTAATTTTCCATTTTAATATAATATTTTATTCAATTTATTTTTTTAAATATTTCTTTTAAAAAAACTCGCAAAACCCTAATCACGTAGTAGGTCATCCAACAACTTCGAAAAAACAACAAGGGTGATTAAAGAGTTTTATCTCGTCTATGGAAGAAGGCTTTTTTCTTTGTCATTATGGGTTATATTTAGTTTTGCAAACACGTTGAGGCTTATTAACTTGCAGAAATTTCAACTCGCCCTGCCCTGCCTCGTAAACAGTTCTTTTAGTTTTCAACCGCTTGTGCCCTGCTTAAATGTTTATTTTTATTTTCCTTTTCTTTTACACTTTTTATCCCAGCTATCTAAATGTTTTTAACAGTTCGTATTAAAGTTCTGATAGATTTTGAATCTCCTTTTTATATGAAAAAATAGAGAAGCGATATGAATTGATTACTTTATGTATGTAATTAAAAGAACTTGTCATTACAGAATGATGTGGTCTTTGGTTTTCCAGTATTCTGAAGTTTGTCTAATCGAATATTGTTTTTCTTCAGGTTAAATTAAATTGTTAGATAATGATTTTTTGAAGGTTTCGTTTTCTTAAAAATGGTTAAAAAATAAAAATTGAACAAAAGAGTATAAAGTTTCACTTTGTGTGCTGAACGAAACTTTTCCTGATGTTGCTTAAGAAATTCTTCTAAGAGAAGAACAGGTGAAATTTGTCTATGGGTGAAAGAGAACAAAAAATATAGGGGTAGCACAACTTATCAATATGTACACGGTTCGGCCAAACTTATTTACCAATATGGCCGAAATATACAAAACGTATACACTGATTTATGTATATTAATGTATACGTATGTAGATTGTATGTATAATATATGTATAGTATGCGCATATTATAAGTATAATTATACAAAATCTATACATTTGGTCATATCTTGTAAACTAGATTATCCAAAGGCATTGGGCTATAATTTTTCCCTTATAATTAGCAAATATCCTTTGCAGTTGTCATTTGGCTGCTCAACCAAAAATAATTACAATCGCTAGTCATTATAAATAAACATTAATTATATTTAAAATAGGGAAAATAACACTCTATGGCATTTTGGGTAAAATATTTACCCGAAATGGCCATAGTTTTTTTTTTCACATTTTGTTGCCTTCATCCCATTTTTTAAAAAAAATAATTACCCGAGATAGTCACCCTCCTTCCCCCCCATATCAAACTCTATGATGCTATTTTTCCTTCCAAATCTCTTTCTAATGTTGGTGTTTTTTTAAGGGTAAAGTGTGTATAAAACACATACGTTATGTTCTTTTCTTATTATAAACAACTGTTATAACACTATATTCTTATATAAACAACTGTATATAACATAACAGCGTAGGTGTGTATAAACAACTATTATACGTTATTATACATTTTTATACAAGGTTTATACATTGTCTACAGTAGGTGTATAAAGTTGTATAAAGTTGTACATTGTTGTATAATCTTTTTGTGTATACAAGCTGCGGCCATAATTTGTTGGGCCATAGGTTTGTAATTTAAAATATGGCTACACAAATGTAATTTTGTGTGCTAAATTGTACATTACTGAAATTCTCCCATTTAAAATATGTATATTTTTTGTATATTACTATTAATTTACAAAAAAAATATACATTTGATGGCTATTATTAGTGACAGCTATACGGCGTTAAAATCTTGAAAGAAATCACATAAAAGTTGTTCAGTTCCCTTTGATCCAGCATTAGGAAATCTTCATCACAAAAAAGTCTCAAAACTAGTTTTGGCCCAACTAGGCCCGTTTATGCCAAGAAAAAACTTCAAATTTCGCGGTTTGTTTTCAAATGGGCTGGTCTTTAGTTTTTGTCCTTTAAATGGGCTGGTCTTTAGTTCTTTCCCTTTAAATGGGCTGATCTTTTAATTTTTTTGATCGTTTAAAATCGAACTTATGCCTAGCTGAGCATATATTCTTTAAGAGCGCGAGATAAAACTTATGAATTTTATGATGTGAAAATATAATTTATGTCTCAAAAAAGTTATTTTGTCTCGAGGGACAAAAATTAAAGAACAACACAAAATAGGGACAAACTAACAAATGACCCTGAGAAAACAAAACAATTGTTTCCTTTATTTTCGATAATAACCGGCAATTGTGTTGTTTAACGATTAGGGGCTAAAATATACAAAGAACCCAAGAAAGGAATACAAGTACAGAAAGCTTACTTTCATTCTTGAACTTTTTCAACTTTGTAAATTTATAATCACAAGCTATTAAGATAAACTTTAACAAAAAACTATTACTTCTTGGTAATATAATATCAAAATTATTACATTGGAAGTAGATTTAACAAGATATAAATATCTCAAGCCACAAGATAACTATAATCACGATGGAAATCTGGACACGTCATTTGCCTAAGCATCCACGTTTTTGTACAATGATGATGAAACACATGACTATCGGGGAGAATGCGTACATGCTCGATTTGTTCAAAATCACTCAAACAAATGTGGGAAGTACCATCCATTAAATTATGTTATCTAACGAATATTGTATAAAAGGAAATCGAATGATGACTTTTTGATAGCGTTATTGTGCCTAACATTATAGCATGCCCCCCTCAAACATAAAAAGAAAGGCAAAATACATCAAAACACCCTTTAAGCTTATACGAAATGTCGATATCACACAAAACATCGAACGACTATTCGCTTAACATGTTAAAAGTGAATTAAATTGCCCTCACAGGACCAAAACCCCGATTAGTGAATAGCGTGTGCGACACTCGCCTTGAGTGAAGCCACGTATTAAATGAAGCGATTTATTTTATAATCACGATATTATAATATATTTAACGTAATAAACTAATTTTAATACCCAAACCCATTTTTAACACCACATACCCATTTTAACACCCCCGACCGTTTCAAATCACCCACCAGCGTGAAGCACGTAGATCGTAATTCAAGAAAACAAACGATACCACAAGCAACGGATCGTTCAATATTGGTCCTAAATCATATATTTTTCACTTTACCTGCTCAATATTGTCGGGTTTGATAGAGTTTTTTTTAGTTTTTCTTCATCTTATAATCGAAGTGTTGGTGATTTTTGAACTCGATCGATTCGAAGTTGGCTTTTTGTTAACGTTTGGAGGACAAACATGGGGCGTTATTAAAAAAAATTTGTGTTTTCTCATTTTTTTTTTTGTTTCAAAATTAAAAACTGGGGGTTTTTTTTCTTTAATTTTTTTTCGCAAAATTTTCGG
>NC_081350.1:36497471-36505477 GCF_029784015.1 Lycium ferocissimum | reverse complement strand
TAGTCTTACAAATAGAGTTTTGACAAAGGTCAATTGTTCCAATTAGAAGAAACAGCTACTAAATGATCAGCCTCTGATATAAGCACCTGAACCACAGGGAAGTTAGAGTGATGCCAATCCAACACAGATTCGATGTTTGCTCTTTGTATAAGTCAGCTGGATGCCTTCAATAGAACGGTGTAATAAACAAGAGGTAACAGCAAAAGAGTACACTTAGCTATTTTCAACACACATTTACCTCTACACTAATACACTTCCCTTATATCAAGGGGATCTGAAAAAATTATACTCACATAAACAATGTTCTTACTCTATTTGCACCGTGTAACTTTCCAATGAAGGAGATTCAATCGAACACTTAGCTACACTACTGCATATGGGATCAACTTCACAGAGATGACAAGTGCAGAACAGATCCATCCATAATGCCTATTGTTGTGTACTCCTGTTCATGTCGAGCACGAGAGCTTTAAGGAGTACTCATTATCATTTCCATTCAATTCAGGTAAATTCTGGAAAAAAAAAAAAAAAAAAACTGAAGCTGCTGCACTTACCAATGATCTGCAATTCCTGGAAATGCACAAGCCACTTATCTATGAATTGCATGACTGCAAACATACAAAATTGGTTAGGTAGCATTTACATGATATCCAAGTCATAAATTACTCTATCTGAAACTCCGCAAAAGATCAAAAGAAAAATATCCAACCTTATATCACCAGGAAAAATTATGGTTAACTTATGTAAATGTACCTTTGGGCCATCTAGTTTACCAAACATGGCTAAAGTATACACTACCTATTCACTTCGGCTGTATATGTTGTGTATAGGTATGCATATTATATGTATAGGTATGTATATGTTGTGTATAGGTATGTATAGCAGATGTATATGTAGCATACTTTGAACACCCAAAGATCTCGGTCAGAGCAAGCATATGCAAAACGCTACCTATACACCGTGTACATATTTTGTAAATTAGATGACCGAATGGTATTTGGCTGTAACTTTCCCAAAAATTATTTAACATAGCTTTGTTTCATAGGCATTGTCCACAGTTCATACATATAAGCTTTATTAACATTCTAAACCTTAACAGTATGAGTATTTTCGAACTGTGAAAGTCTACAAGAACACGAGACTAGATGTTAACCTTAGTATGTATGCAACATATACCGTGAAAAAAGACATTGGCAAAGTTGTAATATACTAAAATGTTAAATTTTCAGGTGAAGCTGAAATTACCTTTCGGAAAGCTTAAATCTTCCATGCATTATAGCTGGTATTTGCTTGATGGGGTTAACTTCTGAAGAAGAATTCACAGGAAGCTATTGAAATTATCTTGAAAATATAGAAACAAATAACAAATCAAAGTAGAGTTTATTACAAGACAAACCTTCAAATTCAGGAGACAACTCTTGGCGCTTAAGGAGACTTATGGTGACCTCCTCAAAGTCTATCCCATTTAACCTTTTGGAAAATCAATCATTAAAATCTCCATTTTGAGCCTTGAAATTAGACAGAATCAAGAGTATCCCAAAAAAAAAAAAAAAGGGGAAAATATAGCCAGCCGGATTCACTGTTTACATTTTCTAGGCAGTATACACAGATTATATGCTGATTATATATAATCATACACATATTATGCATCCACCGGCTATTTTTAGTTTAACCGGTTGCGTGAGCGGCTATTTAGGTTTTTTTCAATTAGTCGGTTTTTTTTTTTTTCAATTAGTCGGTTATTTAGAAGTATAATTAGTACGAAATTAGCCAATTACAACTCCATTTTGAGCTTTGAAATTAGAACAGAATTAAGAGTATCCAAAGAAACCAAAAAAAAAAAAAAATCATCTTCCCATCAACCTTTTGGGAAAGTACAACAACAACAAGCCCAGTAGAATCCCACCATGTGGGGGAGTGCAGGAGGGTAAGAGTGTGCAACCCCACCTTGAAAAGGTAGGGCGGTTTTTTTCCGAAAGACCTCGGCCAAGATAAAAACAAGACAAAAGGTCGAATAGGGCCCAAGATATCAAAAACAATATGAAAACGAGGAATAACAAAAGCGAGGAAATCATGGTAGAAAGGAGCATTAACTATCATGGATAAATAAAATAATCAAAGTACAAAGGCCCAACATATATAAGCAGAAATCAAATGCAGAAATCAGATGGCAATAAACGAATAAGCAAAACTACAACTACTATAGTGAAAGGATAAGCAACCTAGCCTTCTATCCTAATTTGAGTCCCTCCACAACCTCCTATCTAAGGTCATGTCCTCGGTGTTCGAAACCGTGTCATATCCGTCTAATCACCTCTCTCAATACTTCTTTGGCCTCCCTCTACCTCTCCTGAAACCGTCCATAGCCAACCTCTCACGCCTCCGCACTGGAGCCTCTGTGCCTCTCCTCTTCACATGCCCAAATCATCTCAGCCTCGCTTCCCGCATCTTGTCCTCCACCGATCACTCCCACCTTGTCCTTGGATATCTTCATTCCTAATTCTATCCCTCCTAGTGTGCCTACACATCCATCGCAGCATTCGCATTTCCGCGACTTTCATCTTCTAAACATGAAAGTTCTTGACTGGCCAACACTCCGCCCCGTACAATAAAGTCGGTCTAACTACCACTTTATAGAACTTGCCTTTAAGTTTTGGTGGCACTTTCTTTTGGGAAAGTAGTAATATAGAAATCGACTTTGAGCTTCAAAACTGCTCCTACAAATATAATTAAGGTGTTCAAAAACATTTTATCCCATTTAAGCAGTGTCTGATGCAAGATTTAGGAGTCCTTGTCCATAAATTTTTTGCCTTTTTTCAAAGTTTTTTTTTTTTAATTTTTCAAACAATGTTTGGGTATACATTTGATTGATTTTTTTGAGTTTTTTTTTTTTTTTTTATTGGTTGACCTAAAAAACTTTTCCACTCACACAACTTTTTGCAGTCAAATGCATGTCTAAATATAACTTCAATTTCCAAATACTCTTTTTCTACCTAACTTCAAATACGATTATTTTTCAAATATGACATTTTTTATGTCCAAACACCTACTTGATTTTTAGTATTGCATTAGCTAACCAGTTTGGCCAAACTTCTTTATTTTGAAAAGCACTTTTTCTCAGAAGTGTTTTTTGATATATATATATATATATATATATATATATATATATATATATATATATATATAAGTAGGCATCGAACCTCTTAAATTTTCTTCGTTTATGAAAGTTTCTTTATATTTTTCAACCTTTTACTTGTTAAAATCCAGTTTGAGCAGAGGATGTGTGAACA
Source organism: Lycium ferocissimum (assembly GCF_029784015.1). Classification (NCBI taxonomy): domain Eukaryota; kingdom Viridiplantae; phylum Streptophyta; class Magnoliopsida; order Solanales; family Solanaceae; genus Lycium; species Lycium ferocissimum. The sequence continues at coordinate 36,502,187 of NC_081350.1, read as the reverse complement.
ACCTCTCTACCTCCAACAAAGATAGGAATAAGGTGTGTGTACATACTACATTCCCTTACTCCACTTGTGGGATCGTATGTTAGTTGTTGTTGATGATGAGCTTTCAAAGTAGAGAAAAATGAAGGGTATTCAAAGAAAAAAAGAAAAAGTTGAAGTTTAACTTTCAAGAATACGTACTTACTTGCAGAAGATGATAACTTCACGACAAGGATGTGATATACGATCTACGTATACTCTCAGCGTCATCTTTTTTGGAACTATAATATAGTTTGGTTCACTTTCTAATTTTGTATAGTATACTGATGCAGTCAACAGGAGCTTAATAAAAGATGAGATAATTAGGCGGGGGTTGGTCACTATTTTGTCCACTTTCAGCCACCCGTTTTAAATGTAACTGAAGAATAATTAATTTTCTGTTATAATTAGGCGCGTTTGTTATTCGAAATAAACAGAAAAGACAAATTGAATTTTAATTTGAAGGTTTTTTTTTTTTTTTTTTTTTTGTGAAATTAATAATGATATAACACTAGCAAAGAACTCGACTAGCCAAGTACCTAACCAAAGTGTATTAAGCCTAAGGTTACAAACCTGAAGTTACCAAAGTGTACTAGCGTATAGGAATTACAAACCTGAAGTTACAGTCTTAGATGAAATTTAAAACTCATATAATTTATACAGTGATGAAATAACAGATGTGTTGCCAAGATTAAGGAACACTCAGCTTGTCTGACTACATATTGTGTGCACTAGGATCAGCATACTGTGCACTTATTTTATGAATATAAATTGATATATAAAATGAAAAGGGAAAGCTCGGATCAGAATTCTCCTCCTGATCAGCTTCAATAGAAAGTTTACAAGAAATAGGTATCCACGATGCTGGGAGCATAATGCAGTGTCTTGTTTCCTAACTGCTTTTTCACATCTTCGAAAGCAGGTCAGGTTTTCTGCTCGGTTGAGTAATTCTATTTCCCCCATCATTTCTTCGCTTTTGCAACTTCTCTTTAGCTTCGGGGAGGATTGAATGCACTTCTTCGAAATGAGGCGCCATGGCACTTTTCGTGTCATCAAGCCACTTCTGAACTCTTTTGAATGGACCTAATATCCGCTCACGATCCTTCTCATCCACAACCTAAATTCAGCAGAAAAAAAAGGTTATCTACAAGACCTCAGAATCAAGTGCATTCAGTTGATAGAATTTTCAAGATAGAACCACAACCAACAGAATTGGTGTGTTGGATAAAAAGATTGTAAAGCAACAGAAAAAAAAGGGAAAATCTTTTTACCTCAAGGTTCATAATCTCACACGCTAAGCTAAGATCTGCAATTGAAGGTTGGTCATTCCCAAGCAAAAACCGTCCTTTTTTCTGGAGCCAAACAGACTCGATCGTTGCAATAGATGCTATAAGGTTCTTTTCAGTTCTTGCTGCTGCTTTTGTATTCAAAGGCAACCCAACCGCAGGAGCAAGAACAGAATAAAACACATATGAAGCTGAAAACAGAAGCGGTGCTTGAGGAAACTGTTGGAAACAGCTAAAAGGAGAGGCATATCAACAAGTAGTAATCACAGAATGTTGTGAAAAAACCGATTTTTATCATAGAGTTATTGATCACTGTCATTGTTGGAAAAAAGTCACCATCACTCATAGACTTGCAGCAAACAGTCTTGATTAGGTAGTAGCCAGAATCTTAATAAAAAGCATTATCTCGTGCCTGTTGCTCTTCTTTCGAAGTGATCATACAAACAAATTTCCCTGGTTAATCTCATTTTAGGATAATAATTTAACTCAGATACTGACTTAACATTAAGAATTTTGTCTTCCAAGTTCCCCCAAAATCACAAGATTCGCCATTAAATTAATTCAAGCAAGGCCAAGGCAGAGAAATCACATTCTAACTGGAAACTATTGCCCATAGATTCCAAATATTTTTCACTTTTGGAATTTATGAAGTTGGAATTAAAGATGGAGTTGTGTTTGCTTATACTTTTTGCAAAAGGAAAGAAGAGAGCACTTTATTTAGAATTTGTGAAGATGGAGTTGGAAAAAAAGGTTTGGAGCACTGTTCCATATTTGCAACCCCAAGTTGGATTGGAAATTTTATAACCAAACACTGATTTTGAAATAAAGTGAAAACTTATTCCAGAAAAAAGTGAATAAGTCTCATGGCCAAACAGCTCCTTATCACAATCTGTATAAGCACCTGGACCGCGAGGGAAGGTAGTACGATGCCAATCCAACACAGATTCAACCTTTGCCCTTTTGTATAAGTCAGCTGGATACCTTCAATACGACGGTGTAAGAAACAAGCACTAACAGCAAAAAGGAACATTCTGAACCAGAATAAGTAATTATGCAACCTAAAAAAGACTACTACATTACAGTCTGTCACTAATAGAGGAGCTATACAGTTCGTAGGCACCATTGATATACCATTTTATCATTTTTGGATAAGTAGGTACAGTATATAGAATCCGAGTAACTCCTTTCCATTCACTGTCATTTCTTCTAAAACTTCAATAGCGCTTGTTTGTTATTCATTGCTGTTACTTAATTTGTTGAGCTGGTATCTTCCAATTCGCTAATCCTATTTTTGACATACCTTTACCACTCACTTATACACTTCTCTTATATCAAGGGGATTCAAAAATTTATACATATGCACAAAAAAACTGTTCTTACTCAATTTGCACTGTGTAACTTTCTGACGAAGGGGATTCAATTGAACCCCCTTCAATACACTTAGCTATGCTACTGCCTATGGGATTAACTCCACAGCGATGCCAAGTGCATAACTGAATTCATAATGCCTATTGTTGTGTACTCGTGTTCATGTCAAGCAGAAGAGCTTTAAAGAGTACTCATTGTCATTTCCATGAACAAAAAACACACAGTGTAGCTATATTATACAGAAAACCTGAAGTTGCTGTACTTACCAATGATCTGCAATTCCTGGAAATGCCCAAGCCAGGTATCTAAGTATTGCATGACTGCAAACACATAAAACAGGTTAGCTAGCATTTACATGTTATCCAAGTCATAAATTACACTATCTGAAACTCAGCAAAAGATCAAAAGAAAAAAGTCCAACCATGGGGCTAGCAAACTGCATATAAGCTTTATTAACATTCTAAATTTAACAGTATGAGAATTTTTGAATTTTTCCTTTTATAGTACATATGCACAGGTTAATACATACTATGAACGTTTGAGAGATATACAGCGAAAAAACATATTGACAACATTTGCGAGATATAACAGTATGATTATTTTCTAATTAAGCTCATCCCGTATGCAACACGTACAGCAAAAAAGACATTGACAAAGTTGCAAGACAGGAAAAATGCTAAATTTTCAGTTGAAGCTGAAATTACCTTTCGGAAAGCTTAAATCTTCCATCCATTATAGCTGGTATTTGCCTGATGGGGTTAATTTCTGAAGAAGAATTCACAGGAAACTATTGAAATCTTGAAAATTAAGAAACAAATAACAAATCAAAGTAGAGTTTATTACAAGACAAACCTTCAAATTCAGGAGACAATTGTTGGCGTTTGGAGAGACTTATGGTGACCTCCTCAAAGTCTATCTCATTTAACCTTTAGGAAAAATAATCATTAAAAACTCCATTTTGAGCTTCAAAACTACAAACAGCATCAAGAATATCCAGAAGAATGAGAAAACTTTCTTCCTAGTTAACTTTTTTGGTAAAATTAAGCATTCACAACCCCCTTACCAACTTCAAATCTAGAAACAGAATTATGGGAATTCAAATTAAACAATGAAACTTTCTCACCAGCCACCACTAAACTATTTGGAAATTTAGTCATTTAAAACTCCATCTTGAGCTTTGAAATCAGAACATATGTAATAAAGAAATAAAAAAATAGAACTTTGTGTCCCATTTAACCTTTTGAAAAATTGTCACTTCATCCCTTTCAATTTTTGCTCGCTTTTAATGATCAACCATCACTTACAATGTAATCGAAGAATAGTTAATTTACTTAATGATGAACTTCTTGCCACCCATTATTTTTTTCCGTTTGACAACACCAGAGAGCTCTTCAATTTTTTTTTTTTAATTTTTATTTTCTAAATTGTGCAATTACATTTTAGGAACTCTTTTTTCTAAATTTTTAAAATGATAGAGGTTAAAATTTAAGGGAATTTGTTCATCACGGGGATTTGATATATGCTCAAACTGAAGAACTACAAGAAATGACCAATATGGAAGCATAAGCAATTGCAGTTAAACAAGCTTTAGCACACTGTGTTATTGCAGGAATACATAGGATAATCTTGGAGACTGATTCACTTGTGTTGAAGCAGATTTTAGAGGAAACTTGGAGTGTACCATGATTCTCATAACTATTTCAACGTCTATTTTGTGTTGTAACAGACAATTGATCACTTTTAATAGCCTTGAATAGCATTCTATGTGGTGATATATCATCCGTAATCATCAACATTAGAGATGTTAATTGCCTTTATTCCTTGACTTGCTTGTTTTTATTTCTTGACCTTTTAACTGCCAACGTTGGACGATATTCTTTAGCCATCTGATGAAATAGTATTTTTCTATGTAGATAAAGTCTTGTCTTCTTCGTTTACATGATGAAAAATGATAGATCAATACAAAATCTTCCCACTAAAATTTTGGTATTTTTTTTTTTTAATTTTTTTGTTTCCCTTTCGGTTTTTTAAAAGAAAATTGTTAAAA